>NW_017731352.1:5134680-5137610 GCF_001890085.2 Hipposideros armiger
TGGCAGCCCAGCTCCAGGTTGAGCTGTTGTTCAGCATCTTAGCTGTAGAGGGCAGTGTCACTGGCCCTCATGTGGGATCTGAACCGGGGCCCTGCTGCACAGAGCTGGCGTCCCAAGCCAGCTCTTAACCAATGTGCCACTCAGCCGGCCCGCAAGTTCATGTTTTTAATGTTGTCTGTCTTCTGAGCTGTTCCTGTAAGTTTGCTATTAAAATACATTAAGACAAACAAACAAACAAACAAAAACAATCAAACCAACAAAGGCAGAAACAGATCCATATAATAGGTGTTCAATGCACTTGTTCAATTATTACAAAGAATGACTATATAAAATCTGCAGATATTGGTCTTTTATCTCTGAACATTAAGACTTTGAATTCATTCAGTGTTCATTATTTTAATAAAATACCTGAGGTCACAAGGTCATGAGCTTATGTGTATGGTCTTTAACAGAAATGCTATTTAGAATAGGAATTTACTGAAATGAAACTGGTAGGATACTGAAAAATGATTCGTTGCTCAAATTATGAAAAATAGAATTTTTTAGCCTAAGATTTTAAAAAATCTAATTCCTATATAAGAAATGTTGTTTCTTTAAGTGAAACGTTTCATCTACAGTATACCTTATTTAGACCATAGTGAAACTCCAAACCACTCTACGACAATTGGCTAATCAATCTAGTAAAGAAAAAAAGTAATTTTAAAAAAGCAGTATATAAAATAGCACCAAAAGACTAGGATAAACTGCAAATACCAGGTTGGTTTCACACATCCCTGAGCATTCTAATTAAGAGTTTCTAGGTTGCCTTGATCTGTCCTTTTCTATTCTCTTCTGTATTCTCATCCACTGTTACGATTTCAAATACCATCTTATATGTTAATTACCTTCCAACATCACCTCTCTTCCTGCTGTGTTGACTTGTATTTCTCTTCCCACCTCATCAAGAGGATTACAGCTTCATAAAAAAGTATAGGCGTACAAAAATTGTTATGGAAGTGTTATAAACATTAATAGTATCAGTTTATATAAGGTACTATGAATACAAAAGAAAGAGAGACAGGAAACGCTTCATAGAGGACATAATATTGGAGTGAATGTGGTCAAAGGAAGGAGTGATAGGTGGGGAGGAAGTAGACTGGCACTGCAGGAGGAAACAACAGTGTGAGTCAAGTTCCCAAATCATGCATCAGCATGTAAAACAGTTCCCTAAAACATGGGCCCTCGAGTGCCAAGTGCAATGGCCAGAAACCAGTCAAGGGCCAGATCAGAAGGGAGATTTGTCATACTTGGGAATTCAAATGTATTTCATATTTTGTATGCTTATTGTGCAATGATAGAGAACCATTAAAGGGCTTTTAGGCAAAGGAGAAACAGGATCAGATTTGGGTATAACAGGGGGAAAAAAGGTTTTCTATTTTCATCTCTACTGCCTTCTAAAGAACATGGATTAAAAAAAATGAAGAACATGGATTAAATTTGTTCTGCTGAGCCTCTAAGAGATTTAGCTCTACACATTTTTGAGTGGAAAGCTAGAAAAGCTGAACTGCTATGCTCTCCAGAGGGAGAAGAAACTCCCTAGGACAACTGTGGGGAAATGGGACAGGGGTAAAAGAAGCCAGCAAAGTAGCCAATGACAATGTTCCTACATTTTCCATAAAGTTCTAACTCACTTTTTGAGTGGTTGGTTTATTGNCCCTTCCCCAATTCCCCAGCGCTGTTCCCATCCCCCCAATTCCCCAATAAAAATCTTAAAAAAAAAAAAAAGCAATCAAGATGTTCCCAAGCTGCGGCCATATCACCATGGTTCTCTAACGCCAGTGGCCTCTAGCTTGCCAAGCTCTAGCACAAGGAGAGTGACCTAAGTAAGGTCTCTATACCATAGCTTATACCATATCCAACTGCCACAAAAAGCACACAGGAAGCAATTGGCTACAAAAGCCAGACAAGAGTGCGTCCCTTCCTGGAGGCGTGAAGAAACCTCATCATTACAGGTCTGGTATGGTGCCACTCCTAGAAATTAGACGTTATCAGAAGTCCACTGAATTTCTGATTTGCAAACTTCCCTTCCAGCATCTGGTGCGAGAAATTGCTCAGGACTTCAAAACAGATCTGTGCTTCCAGAGCACAGCTATTGGTGCTTTGCACAAGGCAAGTGAAGCCTGTCTGGTTGGCCTTTTTGAAGACAACAACCTTTGTTTTATCCGTGCCAAACATGTAACAATTAAGCCAGAAGACATCCAGCTAGCATGCCACATAAGCATAGAGAATGTGCTTAAGAATCCACTATGATGAAAACATTGCATTCTTTAAAAAAAATTCTCTTCTTCCTGTTATTGATAGTTCTGAACGTTAGATATTTATTTCCCATAGGGTCAAAAGGTACCTAAGTATATGATTGCAAATGGGAAAATAGAAGACAGAAATCAGGTATTGGCAGTTTTTCCATTTTCAATTGTGTGTGAATTTTTAATATAAATGCAGGGACATAAAGCATTAATGCAAGTTAAAAGGTTTCCGGGACCATGTTTCAGCAGTTCAAATATATAACAATTATAAACAAACCTGTTAATTTTTGCTGGATAACGCCAGTATTTGGGTTTTCTTGAAACAAGTAACTTTATTATTGATGGCAACTAAATGGTGTTTGTAACATTTTTATCATACAGTAGATTCCATCCATTCACTATACTTTTCTAACTGAGCTGTCCTACATGCAAGTTCATGGTTTGTTTGTTTTTTTTAATATTTTATTGGGGAATTGGGGGAGGGGGAGAAACAGACAAGTTGCTCTCCTTTTGTTCTTCAGTCTAGTTGTGAAGGAACCTCGCTTCACTGGCCCATGTTGGTATTATCATTGCGCTCTTCCCGGGTGAGGCAGATAGGTCGCTGGCCACTGTACAGCCACTCACAGCGGCTCTTGGCAGCTCACG
>NW_017731352.1:5139585-5142768 GCF_001890085.2 Hipposideros armiger
TGTCACTCCCATGATCATATTGCTCTGTCTTGCTAGCGGATTCTAGAGACTCTTCTTGGTGGTTTTATGAAATAAGCAGCCATGTTGGGAAAGTCCACATGACAAGGGACTGTAAGTGGCCTCTAGGAACTGAGGGCAGCCTTCAGCCAATAGCCAGAGGGAAGTGGGGTTCTGAGCATACAACCACAAACAAATGAATTCTGCCAACAACCTGAGTGAGCTTCGAAGCAGATTCTTTCTGGTCAAGCCTCCAAATGACAACACAGCTCTGTTGACACTGTGGTCTTGCGAGACCCTAAGCAAGGAATCAGCTAAATTGTACCAGACTCCTGGCTGTGAAATAAAAAATGTGTGTTGTCTTAATCCTCCAAAATTTGTGGTAATTTGTTACACAACATTAGAAAACTAATATAAATGTAACAACCCCCCTCCACAGTCTCTCCTTTCACCAAACTTACAGGTATTTCATAATCTGTGGCCTTCCTTTGACATCTAGGTTATATGAGTTTTAGAAAAACCACTTTCTAAAGCAGATGAAGGGATAGATTGGAGAAGTGGCAGACTACAGACTAGAGATAATGGCAATAACCCAGATGAGAAATGGTGAGGGTCTAAATCAAGTTAGAAAATATGAGTAAGAGCAGGTTTCAGGAGAAATACAATGAGTCCATTTGGGACATGATAAATTCAAGTGTCTGTAGAATCTCCAAGTAAGGATATTTAGTAAGCTTTGGCACTAACTTCAAGAGATGCTAGCTTCAATCTGGCGAGATTCCCATTTAGACATAACCCTTCACAACCTAACAGGACCCTACCTTTTAGCCCTCACCATGTACTCTATGCCTCAAAGAGTTATTTGATACTTCCCATACAGAACACATGTATTCATATCTCCATGTCTTTGCTCATACTTTGAATGAAATGCATGTCCCAATTACATTTACTTATTAAAATCCAACTCACCTCTTAAAATCCAATTAAAATGTCAATATACTTTGTTAGAATGTAGGTTTCCTCAAGGGTAGGGCTCTTTGTTTTGTTCACAGATATATCTCATAATTCTAGAATAGTATCTGGCATATAGTAAGTACACAGTCAATAAATAGTTCTTGAGTAAATGGATGAATGTCATGAATAAATGAATGAACGTCTCAGAATTAGCAATTTCTAATTCTCTCCCCAGTCACAGAGCAAGTACCACGTGCTTAACAAATATTTCCTGATAAGCAGTACAACTAAGAACCTCTCCTAATGTTTCTGAACAAATGAGGAAAAGATAATATAAATTTAATAGGAATGATAATGAAAGCGGGGGAAGTATACCTGAATTTTAGCTATGTGGAATACTGTGGATCACTTGTTAATTAATTCATTCAACAAATGGGTGCCAAGCACATAGTACATGCAAGATGTGATTGATTACCCTAAAGACATCCCCAACCCCTTCTCCCTTGCCTTCCTCGAATTACAGAGGTAGAAATGGACACTCATATTCCCAGCCTCCTTTACATCTAGGGATAGCCATGTGACACCATTATGGTCAATGAAATGCAAGGGGAACTACTGGGTAGATAATTTGAGAAAAATGTTTCTTTCATGGTAAAAAAAGAGGAAAGTGGAAAGCTCTGTCAGCAGTATCCTTTGCTTCCTCCCTTCAAAAATGATTGTCATGCTTAGAGCTTTTGCATCCATCTTGATACTATGAGAGAGGGCAAAGGGAATCATTACGCTGCTAATCCAATGCCAGCAAGCACCAAATTCTGGACTTCTTGTTATGTTAGACAAACAAACCACTCTTGTTTAAGATCTATTCGCCTGCTATTCTGTTACTTGTAGATGAAAATATTTCCAAATTAGTTGAGGGGGTTAAAAAGTCTGGATAACAATACAACCTGGTAAATAACGCTACCCATGAAATGCCTTTAAAATGCCTAATTTGATTTTGAAATTGTGGTTTTAAAAGACATATTTATATATCTTTAAAAATATATATCATTATGTTACACTATCTAGCATTTCACTGTGTTATCATAGTCTTCACTGTCTCTTTTGCAAAACCTCATCCTGTGGGTAATTGTGTCAAAAATGAAGAAATTATGATTTCAGTGGAGTACGTTTGTCAACTCTGATTTCAGAAATAGGCGTATTAAAATGAAAATTAAAGGAACAGAATATTGTAAACATGAAAAATTAGAATTAGTGAAAATTTCAAATTTATCCACCCAAAAGTTGCAAAATAATTATATTCCAAAATAAATGGAGCTCTAACTATACTCTTCAAAAAAACAAAGTTTAGTAAGATTTTTATTTATAGACATTGCAAAAGACTGAGGTGGTGATGACAGAGCACATTACATAATTTTGTTCCTATTTTTAAAACTCCAAACCATTTTACAGGACCATTTTTTAAGCTGTCTAAAAAGTAAATGAGAACTCTACGCTTTTCTCTGTTATACTTGCTAAGTGTCATCAGGACCTGAGTAGTGTTTTAAATTGCTTTTATAAATGAATAGTGTAGCCAATCATCAGTTCCTAGAATTGCTGAATAAATGAAGCAAATATTCAATAAGAAACCACCAGTGTAATAAATGATAATCCTGGAGACTTTCTGATAGACTAAAAAAAGGAATCGTTTATTAAAACTATTTCAATGAAATTTCATTAACAGGAACTGTTCTGCATTAGTGGAAATTACTATGAAGAGGAAAGTTATCAGCATCTTCCTTCTTATTTTTTATTCACAGGCACAAGTCAGGAAACACTTATAAGGTTAAGAAAGCATTGAGCTGGGCCTGGAGTTGGAGGATACACAGATGAATGAGACAGAGTCCCTCCCTCCAAGAAGCTGTCATTGTAGAGTGGCAGCCAGCCACATAGACAGGAAGCCTCTAAACCATATCCTAGTAGTTCTACTGAGGTTGGGCCTATTAGAATCTAAGGGTGGGAGAGCAGCCCAGATGAATGGCTTTATTCCTGTTTATTAAGGAGCTGCATTTAAATCCCGTACCGGTGGAATGGTCCATGTTAGTCATGTCCATAAAGAGATAACTGTATCAAATTTAGCCTACTGTAAGGGCTGCAAGAACTCATGAAATGTATCATAACAAAACAAAAGAACTGACAGAATGGAGTGAAGCTGTGTTTGTCTGTTTGTCTTTACTTTAATCAGATATTATTATTATT
>NW_017731352.1:5148339-5149306 GCF_001890085.2 Hipposideros armiger
ATTTTCTTGTCAGAAACTCCTATGAGAATTAATGGAAATTAAAAACAAACAAACAAACAAAAAAGCCATAGTGCCTGAGCATTAAGAGCACTCAACAAATATTAGCTGTTATTGTTATGACGTCAACTTTTTTGAGGTGGGTGTTTGCAAAGATGGCAGTATCATAACAGAGCATGTGGGATGAGCAGGTTTATCAGGGAGGTGACTTAGCTTAACTGGGAACATTTTAATATCTGTATTTTCATATTTATAAATTTTAATATGGCTCTAAGGTTAAACTTGAGGAATTTTATAAAACAGAGCTAACAATTTATATGAGAAACAGGAGACAGCAGAAAGTTTCTGGAGCTTCCTTTGGGAAATGGAGCTGTGACCCAGTTTGAGAACTAGCTAGCTAGAGGGTGTCCCAAATGCGAGCAGCTGGCAGGCTCCATGGGTTTTGAAGAGCAAGCAGTAAGCACATGGTAAGCTTGTGATGTGCTTTGGCAGAAAGTCTTGACAAACCTCTCTCATCTTTAAACACATGGTTCCAAAGTCTCTAAACAAAGTTCAATCTGAACCTTGACTTTGCCTCCAGGTGGGGTTGGGGGGGAAGCAAATTTTGCAATACCTCATTAAATATGAGGGTTTTGCTTTCTGCCAAAAACATGTGTTCTTTTCAGGCAAGAGTTTCTTTTTGGCACGTTCTTATACTTTGTATCTCAGCTATCCATTCTAATATTATTTCTAAGCTTTATATACTTTCGAATTACCCTGAGACATTTATATAGATTCTATGCATTATACAGACCTCACCTAAAGTAAAAAACAACAAAAATACCTATATGAATGTAATTGAAATTCATTAAAACTTATAAGATATACATTTATTTGTAAAACTAGCAACCATTTTGTGGTTTGTTTTTTCAGGTCAAATTATGAACCTATAACTACATAGTTAATATTCTTAAAAGTGAAAATTCAATTA
>NW_017731352.1:5151756-5153422 GCF_001890085.2 Hipposideros armiger
ATTCTAAATTTGTAGGAGAGAAAATCTGACTGGTACAAGTTGGGTCAATAGTCTCTGCTTGGCCCAATTAGGTATGGCTAGGTGGCAGTCACAAAATACACATGGCCACAGAGGTCTCACCCAGATTTTAGGGAAAAAAGGGTCTGGGAAAGCAAAAATAGTCTCATATTTGCTGTAAGAACAAATTGAGGAAAACTGAATGCCACCATAGGAATTCAAGTAATTATAATGTTTGTGATTAGATGAACCACTATTCATAGAATCAATAAGGCAAAATTATTTGATTCAAGATAATCCTTAGCATTGGTTTACACTGTGACAATGATATTTAAAATTTTTTATTTGTGTTGCTTTATCTTCTTCCTATTTAATCCATTGCATGGACTCCTAATGTCTTAAATTTTTGCCCCTGCCCCAGCCTTCCTTCCATTGAGCCTAAAGGAATCTTTAAGTTTATTCTTAACTTTGCTTTCTTGTTAAATGGTGGTAAGATTTCCTGTCACTTTGCTTTTGTTAAGAAATAATAACACTTTATATTATAGAAGCTTATAAATTTGTATTTTTATGTATTAAAAACAGATATATATTTTAACTTATTATGATAAAAGTAATACATGCATGAGTTTTAAAAAATTCAAACAGATGAGTAGAAAAATGAAAGATTAAAAAGGCATCCCAAAGCTGCAGAGTAAGATGTTGAGATTTTATAATGCAAAAGTGAAGCCCTCCCAGGAAATAACTATATCCAGGATTAGGACATCAAAGAAAGTGCAGGAATAGAAATGGAAGTCATGAATTGGGAGGTAAGAGAACTTGAGTACAGTCTCCACCGTATTCACCAGGGTGATGGCAGGGTGAGGGTGGGAGTAAGTCATGAAGCAGGTGCTCAAGTCTTGGTTGAATAAAGAGGAGCAAATCAGAGGTCAGTATAATAATGAGAGATCTTGGATAGTTTAACCAAATTGTATAATGGGGATGTAGGGTATAGCATAAGGAATATAGTCAATAATATTGTAATTACTATGTATGGTGTCAGATGGGTATTAGAGTTATCAGGGTGATAGACATGAGGGGGGTTGGGGAAGCAAGGGGGAAAAGGTGAAGGCATTAAGGAGCACAGATTGGTAGTTACAAAATAGTCATGGGGATGTAAAGTAAAGCATAGGGCATATAGTCAATAATATGGTAATAACTATGTATAGTGCCAGGTGGGTGCTAAACTTGTCAGAGGGATCATGTCTTAAATTATATAAATTTCTAACCACTATGCTATACACCTAAAATTAATATAAAATAATATTGAATGTCAACTGTAATTGAAAAATTTTAAAAAGGTGGCAGGAAAGGTGACAGGAAATAAGAAGTTCAAATTTCCAGGTATAAAACAAGTTAGTCATGGGGATGTAATGTACAGCACAGGGAATATAGTCAATAACATTGTGATAGTGTGGTACAGTGTCAGATGGTTGCTGGACTTATGGTGATCACTTCTTTAGGTATATAAATATTGAATAACTATGATATACACCTGAAACTAATATAATTTTGTATGTTAGCTATATTTTAGTAAAAATCTTTCTAAAAATGGGGAGGGGGGGGGGGAAAGGCAGCCCAATCCATTGTCCACAACCTAGTTCTACTTCTTAGAGCACTTTGTTGATCAGGA
>NW_017731352.1:5153497-5155084 GCF_001890085.2 Hipposideros armiger
ACACACACACACACACACACACAAACCTGAAAAAAGTTTTGCCAATGTTATTTACCCTTACTAGTGCAATACAACTTGATATTTCCTTTTTTCTTCTTTTCCTTCTTCTAATGTAGGTTGTAACCCCATTACACTCCCATGGTTTGAAAAACACTGCCTTAAAGGTGGCTATATCAAGCTGTTTTTAGTACTTCTGATGGTTACTTCCATAATTGAAAATAATACACATATACTGCCACTTTTGGGTTCAACTCGTGACTTTTTAAAATGACCCCACACTTTGAAAATGAATAAGAATGTAGTTCAATTACATTAATCTACATTTTTCTTCACCTAGTTTCCTCTTTGCATTTTTATTATATCACATTAAATTCTATTTGTTACTTTGTTGCTTTAAAGAATACAGTTGACCCTTGATAAAGTGAACTAGCATCTTAAGATGCTTAACCATAGAGTTGAGAGGACTATGGGTGGAGCTGGGCCCCTTGTTAACTCTGTAATCCTAACCTCTCGTTTATCCTTATGGTAATTTCTGGGGGTGGGATCATAATAAAGGGATTAGTAATCTTGAAACTGGGGTCTTTCTGCCTCCACGTGGGCTGTTAATAGGAGCTCCGTGTAGGAGGTGTGCTTTCTGCACTGCGGTGGTGGTCTTGCTTCTTTTTCTTTTCCTAAATAAACCATTTCTTTTGTGGATTATTTGGAGAGTTATTTTTCGCCAGTTCAACACCCTTGAACAACATGAGGGTTAGGGACACCAACCCTTGTGCAGTCGAAAATCTGCATATAACTTTTGACTCCCCCAAAACTTTACTATACTTAAACCTCTATTTCTTGATCTACCTGCTTTAGAAAGTGTCCCTTGCCTTCTCAATTATGTAAGATTAATATATTTGTTTGTTTTGTCTTCCCTCCTTTCCTCAACTTCCATTAGCTGTACCACTAGTTTTTAGTGTCAATATTCATATTTACTTAGAATAATTGTCTTCTGCATTTTTTTCTTTAAATTTCTTTTGAAAAGTAAAGTTTTTATCAATATTAGAATTTTATAAATCTGCTGAATCAAGTAATATAAATGGACTTGTAAAAAGGGAAATGTAAACCATGTTAATAAAAATACAATTACTGAAGGAGAATGTTCTAGGTATCAATGTCAAATGGATTCTCTTTTCTTATATGTCCATTGATTACTCATAATAATGTCACATTTTAGTATGTTTTATTATTGGACCATAGTTTATACAGGGTTTTTTTGCCCATTACTAAAATTATAATTGTCCTTCTTTGGTGTTGATGACAGGAGAAGCATATGTTAATATTAAAATTATTAGTGTTAAGAATATTTTAGGTTTTTAATCATGTTATTTCATAACGTGAATCTACCTTTTTCTTAAAGACATTCTTCTGAGATCCTTCTAACTTCCTGTTCTATTACTACTGATTACCTTGAAGGCCTAAATATATGTGCTGGAACATCATTTCATTGCACTATTAGAACAGATCCTATTACTGGGTTCCCATGTTTCTTTCTGGAGTTCTCTTTTCATTTTTCAAGAACATTTCCTTAAGAATTCTTTTTTTTTTTTT
>NW_017731352.1:5155794-5159095 GCF_001890085.2 Hipposideros armiger
GTTTTTTCTTTTTCTGTGTGACCTGTAAATGTTGGCATTCCTGTACCCTCTTTTCTATTCTCTATGCCTCCTCCCTATATGATCTTATCCATTCTCATGTTTTTGAAGCTATCTGCTGACAATTCCTAAATTTATATTGGTAGGCTAGACTTCCTTTCTGAGCTCAGACTTACATCTTTAAATATCTACTTGTCATCTCTCTTGTGTTTCTCCCAGGCATTTCAAAGTTAACATGACCAAAATGGTTCTCTCCCTCTAAATCTGGATCTCCCTCAGCCTTTACCTTCTCAATAAATGCCCTCTGATTCATTTGTCCTCCTTGACTCCTCCCTCTTTATCCAATCCATCACCAATTCCTGCTATTTCCACCTTCAAATATGTCTCTTAAAAATGTAAATCAGATCACGTCAGTTTCCTGCTTTAAATGACCAGATTGCTTTTCACTGCATTTAGGATAAAATCCAAAACCTATATAGCCAACCCTGCATGTCTGATTCCTTCCTACATCTCCAATTCATTTGTTGCCTCTTGTCCTTCTTCACTCATTTCCTCATTCCAATCTCATCATCTCCTGAAACACACAGTGCTTTTTTAATCTCAGAGCCTCTGTACTTGCTATTCTATCTCTCTGGAGTACTTTTTCTTTATATGGCTGACTCCTTTTTATCCTCCAGATTTTAGCTTAAGATACCCTTCTGGAGAGCACAGTGTGGGTTGGATTTTTGCCCCCACAGGCAACAGTCTAAATGCCATTTCTCAGAGGCATTTTCTTGACCACCTTACCAAATTAATGGTCCCTATTATTCTGGATTATAGCACTGTTTATTTCCTTCATAGATTTTCATTCAATCTGCAATTATTTAACTAATTATTATTTTACTTACTTATTTATAATCTGTCACTCCCCACTTAGGCTAGGAACTTCTGTCAAATTCACTATTATAAACCTACAGCCTACCAGTTGGCTCATGGTAGGTGTTCAATAAATATTTGTTGAATGAAGAAATGAATGAAACTGTGCTTTGAAATTTCATAAGAATGTAAAAAAGAAAATGGTTTAATTCATACAATTTATTTTTATGAACACATTTATCTGAAAATGTGTTTCCCTTCACATTTTCTTTTACTATTTATTTACTTCCACCCCTTGAATTTTTCTGTTCTCTGTTTCCTGGAACCTCTTTTTGACCACCATAGGATTTGAATGGGATTTATCCAATTGCCCCAGAGTTGGTGGTATGTCAAGCTGAGTACAAAGATATTAAGTACCATTCATTTTAAAAGGAAAGCCTCAACAGTTGGATCTTTGCTACTTCCAACCAGTCCTCAACCCCCCTTCCCCACTTATCCCCAGTGTCTATTACTAGAAGATCAAGGAAGGACAGTGAAAAAACAAATTGTCAGCATTGTTGTAGGCCAGAGTGCAGCACTTTGGGGAGCAGGGGAGTGTTTCCTACCTCCCAGACCAGGTGAGGTATGAAGACTGAAAATCATGTCTCACAAGAAGAGAAGACCAACATCAACCTCAACTCTTGGAAATTTTTTTAGGTAGCCTACTTGTTGATCTACCCAGGTTGGAAAGTAGGAAGCAGAGAAGTGTTCACTCAGACCATTTGGTGTGGCAAGAAAGTAGAAATTTCTCATTAGCCAAATGACTCCTTGGAAGGTAGCAAGGCTTAAGCCATTTTGCTAATGTTCCACCTAGGAGAACGGTCTTTGGGTAAGGGGATCCTTGTAGCAAGGGTTTGTGGGGTATTGCCAGTGGTAAGAGCTGAGGTAGGGTGAAAAAGTCAAGTTTGTGTATGTGCGACATAAAACTGAAAGTAACAAAAAAAGACAAACAAAAAAAAACTCATAGACACAGACAACAGTTGGTGATTACCAGAGGGAAAAGGGGTTGAGGGGGAGGTGGAAAAGGGTAAAGGGGGTCAAACATATAGTGACGAAAGGAGATTTGACTTTGGGTGGTGAACAAACAATGGAATATACAGCTAATGTATTATAAAATTGTACACTTGAAGCCTATATATTTTTATTAACCAATGTCACCCCAATAAATTTAATAATTTTTTTTAAGTTAAGTTTGCATCAGATCTCCCAGGTCAGGGGACTTAATAGCTGGAAGGCCTTGCAAGCACCTTCCTCCTGGCCCCTAGAAATCATATAAGCTCTGCATTAGAAAGCTAGCATTTGCATCTCTGCCTTATAGAAGTAAAGCAATAACAATTAACAAAGAACTATACTTGTAAACCCACTGAACTAAAGAGATACTTACCAATCTTCCTCATTCTTCCTTCTAGTCTCCCAACTCCTGAGGAGCTACAATCAGAAGAAGGAGTGGGACGATAAGTGAAATGCAGACCACACTTCCCTCTCTACTGCAGGTTCCTGAAGCCACACAAGGTAAAGCCTGAGCTAAAATGAGGTCGGGTAGGGGAGATGAGATTTAAATGGGATATGAAATTGGAATTTTAAACTGAACTACTTGAATCTTAAAAACTGAAAGTAACCAGAAAACTATGATATCTGCCCAAGGTGTTGTCAAGGGGCAGAAAAGGGCAATTAGGTCATGATTGAAGGAAGCGTTTAGAAAAAGAAAAGTTTCATGTTTGTGACACAACTAGTTCCAACAGTTTAATAAAATGAACATAGGTAGATACTGAAATTTCTGGATTGGTACAACACATGTAATAACTTCCATATTTTCTATCATTTTGTCTCTTTGCTGTATGTTCCAGGAATTGCTCAGACTTTACCTTTCATCCCTTCTAGCAAATGGATTAATTTGGGCAATATGCCCCAAGTATTATTTCTTATACTCTGATTATCCCTTTTACAGAGCTTGTTTTATATATATATATATATATATATATATATATATATATATATATATATATATAACATTTTTTATTATTTAATTGTTTGAATTAATCTTCATGTCCTTCATAGTTCAGTTTTCAATTCTATCATTGTCCCTCTCTTTGGTGCAGTTGGTTTTCCTGAAATATCTGTTGATTCTTGATTTTCCATATTCATGAATGAGGGACTAGGTTGATTAATTAATACTGGTGCTGGAATATGGTTCTTCTTTGTGTTTTGGTAAGACTATACTTTCAACATGAATTTTATTTTTATTACAAAAATAATACCTGTTCATAGTAGTAGTAGTAGTAGTAGTAGTAGTAGTAGTAGTAGTAGTAGATAAAAATAATCAAAAAGAAGAAAATAAAATTCACCCATGATCTCACCACCCAGAGGCAACCATTAACATTTTGGGTATTTTTTACCCAGCCTTAAACAA
>NW_017731352.1:5160405-5275774 GCF_001890085.2 Hipposideros armiger
TTTACATTGATTCCAAATGTATTATCATAATTTAACTACTCCCCTACTGGTGGCAATTGAGTTGTATCTTTGTTTTTACTGTTAAAACTCTGCAAGAAATATCCTTGTATACACTGCATCTTCAAAGCATTATGTTTTAAATTATGTTTAAAAATGTATTTTAAAATCAAAGCCTATATATTTTTCCATTTAAAGAATCTTAAAAGCTCTAGCTGAAAAGCAGATATCTAAGTTTAGGGACATTGATTTAACAAGGAAAGTATTCAAAGGAAATCTCTTCCTCAGAAAGCACTGGAGAACAGAGTTTAGAGGTGAGAAATGAGTAGGCTGACAAATACAGTCCCAGTGTACAAAGATGAAGGGCAGTTCTTGGTCTAAACAAAGAGTAAATGAGCATGGTTTGATTTTCCTTTGACACTACATGTACAGGTCTATCAGTTATCTTGTACTGTGTAACAATACACAGTACTGGATATAGCTCAGCTGAGTAATTCTTCTACTGGTGTTACCTGGTCACTCATGTGGCCAGTTTGACTCATTAGGCATTCTGACTAGAGCTAGAGAGCCTAAGATGTGTTCCAACATGTCCATCAGTTAGTGCTGGTAGGTCTAGGGGGCCTCAACTGGAAAAACTTGTTTGTACTTCATGTGGGCTATCATTTTCCAGGAGGTTAGAATGGATTTGTTCATATAGTGGTCTTAGGGCAGCATTCCAAAGCGGGAGACTGAGAGCTGAAAAGTTTCTTGAGGCTAAGGCTTGGACATCACACAACATCACCTCTGCCTCATTCTATTGGTCAAACAAAGTCAACAGGCCAACCCAGACTCAATGTATAAGGGAAAAGATTCTACCTCTTAATGGGAGGACTGACAAAGTCACACTGCAAAGGAGTAGGGCACAGGGATGGGAAGAATGTAGCCATCTATGCAAATATATATCACAGAAAACTCATTCTAAAATGCCTCCTTTAGTGTTCTAAAAGTAAATTTATAAGTTGACCATTTGCCATCCACAACATGTTTCCTAAAGAAATAATGGGAAAACACTAATATACACCTATATAGCATTCTACAGCTTTTAAAGTGCATTCATAAATATCTCATTTGATAATTTATTCAACAAAAATTTTTTGCATGCTGATTATGTGCCAAGCACACAGATATGCTCTGGGGTACAAGATAGATATAGTCCTTTCTCTCAAAGAGCTTACAGTCTGTGAAGGGAAAATAGATATATAAGCAATAACAATCAAGTAATAATAATTTGAGATTAATATTACAGCAAGGCAACACAGGAAATCATGATTAGTCAGACTCTGTGCCAACATTGAGTGAGATGATCTTTATGATAACCCTATAAGAGGCAAAACAGATTACTAGTTGTTTTTCTTATCTTTAGGTGAGGAAACTAAGGCTCATAGAGTTAACCAAGTAATTTATCCAAGGTTTACATGTTTTAAGTGGCAGAGGTCAAAAAACAAATCAGGCTATTTTGTAAAGTTTGCTTTTTCTCTTCTGCTTCCCTAGAAACCAATATTGTTACGCATACCTGAAACAAACAAAAAAAAATCCAATAAATTAAAACAAACAAAAAACCCTTATATGACAGTACATATTTTGTAGGGATTCTTTTGAAGGAACTCCAGTGATCATGTAATGTATAACATACCTAATTTAGTCCACATACCTATACGACAAGGAATTTTACTTCCTAAATCTCTCTGGACCCTAGCTAGAATCTAGACTGTTATCATTTGGATTTCCTAGGTTGAGAAAAAGCTTTTTAAAAAATAATATCTTAAAGGTCTCTTTAATGTGACTGTCTAAAGACAACAAAAAGGATTAGATGAGAATGACTAAACTGAATTTCCACTGTAGAATGAAATATACTATATTCCAGTTTATTAAGCAATAAACTGAATCAGGAATATACATGCCTTGGCCTCAAATTTGTTTTGGAACAAGAAAGGACATAAATTATAAATAAATACATGGACATACGTAATGTATACCAACATACATATGCATATATACATGCACACAAAAATTCAAATAATTATTAGTGTGACTTTAGAATTGTTTTATTCCTTCTCATTAGGAAACTGGTAAAAGCCTCAAGCTAACATGGCTTAAGGAAAGTTTTGATCTATCTGAATCCCTCTTCTCTTTCATTGTCCTGTTACTCCATCTGTGGCTTCATCTGGTCTCCATCCCATGCTGGTATATGTTAGAAAGGCTTACATATTAAACAGTTTACAGTCTCTGAATCTGTCTGTGATGCTCCAAATCCAGACAGTAGTCTTCAGTAAATGTATTTCTATTATTCAAATAATCTCAGTTTTTAATTCATCACTATATAGAATCCATGCAAAGCCAGCATATCAGTAGGTTTACCAATCTCTAACATTTTTCTCTGTAAAACTCTGGTTGAAATCACTGATAATTGACAATGGCCTCTCTCTTCTTCCAGCACTCTCTCTGTTCCAAATTCCATTTTCTTGGTGTGCTTCCCAACAGTGGTGGGTGGGGTAATATAGCCCAGAATTTTCTAATTCTATGCTTCAAATAAAAAAAAAAGCTGTGAAGCATGATATTGAGCCTTTTAGGCATGGGGCAGGCAGTTGGGACCCCCCGGGCTGGTTGCCTCCAGCTGCTAGCAGTATTTATCAGAGGGTGGCCCAAGAGGAACAGTGACTCTACAGGTGGAGTGGATGATGAAAAACATCCAGTAATTCCACAGGCCTCTGATCCAAGGTGAATAGCAGCATGCTTGGCAGCTGGCTGCTGAAATACATATCCAGATGGTAGAATACCTCCTTGGCTGTGCTCAGCACATTGCATCCAGCATGGAGCTCCTGGATGGTAGAATTCTGGTGGCTCTAAAACTCTGACTGCACAAATATCAGGTACTTCTGATTGTTTGCAGCTGATGTGCTCTTTTAATGGCATCCCAAATAGTTTTGGTCTGACTAATCCAAAAATGCATGTATGTTTTACAAATTAAAGCTTCATTATTATTTTAAAATACTTGCTAAGAAAAAGTTCAGTTGGATTCAAAATCCATTTGCCTTTTCACATCAAATTCCATTATTGTGTTTGTCAATAAAAAGGGCTGTTAGATTCTTTAATTATAATTTCAACCATTACACATTTTTGAATGGCTGCAAAAGAAATGGTTTAAAATGTTTTATCACCATTTGTGCAAAGTTTCTCATGAATGATGACTGTATTTGTTTTCTATGGCTGCTGAAACCAATTATCACAACTAGGGTGGGTTATAACAATATATACTGGGGATGCCAAAAGTATGTGTACAAGTAAACACTTTGGTCAATGTTGCTCAAGCAGTAGTTCGCTGTAATCAGAAGTGTCTAGATGCTTATAGTGACCATTTTGAGCACCTCTTATAATTGCAGAAGTCAAATATAATTTGTCATCTTTTGTTATCGGTATATATTGAGTATTACAATTTTAATACAGTTTTTCCTTTCTTAAAATGTGTATACATTTTTTTGGCAACCTCTATATTTATTCTCTTATAGTTCTGGAAGCCCAAAGTCCAAAATGAGTTTCTCTGGGCCCAAATCAGGTGTTACCAGGGCCACACTACCTCTGGAGGCTCTAGGGGAAAATAATTTCCTTGCCTTTTCCAGCCTCTGGAGGCTGCCTTCCTTCCTTAATTCATGGCCTCAGATCACATTGTCTTTTCACCCCCTGCTTCCATCATCACAATTGCCATTTTCTTCTGTCTTCAAATTTCCCTCTGTCTACATTTGATAAGAACACTTGTGATTACATTTAGGGCCCACCCAAATAATCCAAAATAATCTCTTCATCTGAAAGACCTTAATTTAGTCACATTTTTGAAGTCCCTATTATCATACAGGGTTTGAGAACTGGATATCTCTGGGGGGCCATTATTCAGTCAACCACAGTGACTATCAAGAATTTGAAGAGATTATTTGAAAGTCTTGATCACAAGCTATGTGTAGCTATTTCAAGCATAAAACCTGATTCAAAAAGGTTATGTTCATGCAGTCAAGTTCAAATTTCTCATTCAAAAATTTGAAAAGATTTATCTCAAGAGTTTTATACAAATTCAATACTTAATATTTACCCTATTATTTTACATTTATTTTTATTTTCATAATTTTATATATATTCAAAAAGCAATTAATTTTTCACCATGTCCAATATAGGTATTCAGAAATTCCTTCTAGGTTACCCCAGATACCATACAAATATTATCATTTTCTCTCTGTGCCATGATGAGGAAAAGGTTGGGAAATACAGGTCTACAAAGTTTAGGACACCAATACAATGGGAAAAAGAAGACTGGGGGTGTAAGTGAGCAAAGTTCGTATCTATCATAATAGGAAGTTAAAACGTATAATGCCTAAAATCCAGAAACCAAAGACATAGCAATATAAGCATTTAGAAATAACTAGCAGGTATATATAATTCAGTTAACCGTCAGAAGAAAAATGGTTGCTTCTGGGGTTCAGGATTAGAGTAAAGAGAGGTCAGGAAGGACAGTACTGCTATTCATAATGGGCATTTGGTACCAATAGATTTTTTTGTTTAAGGTGTGCATCTTTATTGAAAATTTTTTAAAAGTTCAGTTAAAAATGGTACCAGAACTTAACATTAATATACAACATTTTTTTCCTGTGGTCTTTTCTCTAAATATGACATTCTTCCTCCTTTTCATTCTAGAAAGGGAAAAATACTGTTACTTTTTATTTCCTAATTATATTACCCACTTAATGACCTATAATTACCCAATTATTTAGGCCTCATCCAAAGAATAGTCCTAGGAGCTTCTCTTTAATATTTATAGGGTTGTCGGAAAAGTCATGATGTATTTTTTCTGTTTTTCATCGCAAAAATGCGTCATGACTTTTCCGACAACCCAGTAGTTAGGGTGGTGGGTGTGAAATGCTTAAAATAAGTTCCCTGAGACTAAGTTAGGAAAGAGAAGTTCTTTATCCTTTCCTTCCCAGTGGTGGCACTGGCAGGAAATTTAATAAGCTAGACCAGGGGCAGGGATATTTGGACAACTATCAAAAGACATTTGATGGAATGCACAACAGGGCATCTTTAATATGGTTGAAAGAGGGTAAAAAAATAGGATTAAACTGAATGCTTTTCTATTTCACAGCTCTTCTCTATGAGGATTTCAAAGTGACTAAGAATAAGTAACTTCTATATATACATCACTATAGAAAAGCAGAATAATGTTTATTCTGTCTTATGAGTTTAATAAGAGATGTGTTATTTCTTAGTGAGTTTTTTTTTTGTATTTCCAAATTATGATTACATAATGATCTATGTTTATTACAAACCCTGAGGGAATATAGGGTGTTTCTTTATGGTTATTTCCTGGACCTACTCATTAAAGGAAATGAGTCTTCTTCCTCTATAATCAAGGGAGGTCTGCAGATGCAGTTTGGCACGAGTGAGATACAACAATTTCATGGGCATCACCACTTCTCATCAACACTCACCTCTGGGGAATACGCAGAACAGGAGGAACAGCAGACAGCACAATAAGGGCCTATCTTGTATACAACTTTCAGAGGAGAACCTAGAGGGAAAATTATTGATAAATGTGAATAAGATAATGCATGTTGTGGTTAAACTGCATTCTTGAGAGCCTGATGACTTTTTTTTTTTTTTTGGTGCCAAAACTTGGGAGCTAACCAATGAGCCTGATGACTTTTTAAACTACTTAGAAGATTGATTTTTCAACTCTTCAGATAATTATCTGTAATATGAGACAACCTTGTTTTTTAAAGCATCTTAGTGATTTGAAATAATTGCTACGATTGCTACCATTGTGATATAAAAAGTTATGTACCTTCTAATATAATTTAAAATCATACTATGAACAAATATAGAAGGATATGTCATAATTGAAATTCATAACTTGTTTCGGTAAACTTCCTGATTCATTAACAACAGGGTGTTGGCAACAGGAAAGAATGAAGTCTTTCTCTTCCACAAGTATTTGGAAACGCCATTTAATTTTTAGACTACTCATTCATTAGTAGTCTGTCTCACAGATATTATTTGATATCTTTTCCAGTTAACTCTGGTTACCTTTTGACTCAAATGAAATACCCTATTGTTAGATCTACTCAGAAACTGACAACTTCTAACTAAGAGTTGCCCCTTTTTCCCTTTTTCATGTGGATGGCCTAGGATTTAGATGGGTACAGGTGGGAGCCAATACTGAGTGTGGGCAACAGTCTAGTAGTATATAACTGTTGCCTGGTTTCTTGGCTAAACACTTTGGGCATGACATTGAAATTTTTATGTCTCTGACATATTTTCCAAAACTGCACTGCTTTATTTTCTTGTGGGTAGGGTATGGGAGGAGGATAGACAAAACAAAAAACAAACAAAAAAACAAACAAACAAACAAAAACCCCCACATACATTGCTGATCTGTACACTTACTTCATACTTTAGCAATTTCTAACCCACCCCTTATTGGATAATGACTATGGTGGGTAGTTAGCAAAGTTTACTGTAAAGTCATCGGGATGTTGCATTTGCTACTACTATTCTTATACTTGGCCCAAGTTCACATTGTAGGTGTAAATACCTGAAACTGAAAAATTCTTTACCCCTAAATATGAATTTTTAAAATCTTATTTACAGCTCTCAAAGAGTAGAGAAAAGGATACAACACTGTGAGTTAAAAAGATTTAGTGGTACTAAACTGGCCATTCAGTGTGTACTTACTGGGTGTTTGCTGTGTACCAGACACTGTGCCAAACACTAAATCTAAAAAGGCACAGAAAAGGATGCTTAGAAATAGAGCAGTAGCAATTGTGTCCTTGTTGTTGATAGAATGTTTCTATGTAAAGAAAAAGACATGGCAAGGTTGTTATACATGCCAGGACATGGGACTGGGTAAATTAAATTGAATTTTCTCAAGTTTCTATGGGGAAGTAGAAAAAAGGAATGAGAAAATTATAGGCAGAATTCATATCATCCTTGGATGGTAGCATATGGTACCAGTAAAAAACTGACTTCCAGTATTCTTTTTAGTTTACAATCCATCTCATTCCAACTCATCCCTGCACACACACTCCTTCCCATTCCCCCGTCTTCATCCTCCTTTAGATGCCCTCCAACTTTCTGCCAAGGTTCAATCTGTAAATATATCTATCCATGTTACTGATTTCTGACAATACAGATATCAGTATCTTGCACCTTGAGGGGGAATTCCATAGTAGTGTATTATGGAAAAAAAAGATTAAACACAGAGAACGAAAGCAATTTTTCAGGTATTAAATGTATAAATATAGAGGGAACCATATTTCAAGTCTGCCTTCTAAGCAGACTTGAAACTGCTCCACGGCCATGATCTTTCTTCCCTAACGCTACATGATCTGTCAAGTGAGGTTGTTTCTAGTGGCTCTGAGGGAGTGGGAGGCTCTTTTACAAAATCTTTGGGGGGGGGTCAGAATTTAAATTTAAACCACTGTATAAAGAAATTACATTTTACAGGACACTATTTAGAAATAATATGTGGGAATATAGCTTGTAGAGCATTACTTCTCTAACAGCCAGCCTCTGGGTGGTTATAAACTTAACCATTGAAGACAGGTATTTACTTTTTGGAGATTTCTTTTTTCTTTATTTTATTTTATTGTTTAAATTAGTTTCAGGTGTACAACACAGTGCAATAGTTATACTTTTTACCCCTCAAAGTGACAACCCCCCTCCCCCAATCTGCTGCCCCACTCCCCTGCCCCCATATTCTACATATCTGTTACAATTCCATTGACTCCACTCCCACACTATACTCTACATCTCGTGAATATATATATATATATATATATATATATATACATACATACATACATATATATATTCAATTATAGTTGACATACATTATTATACAACATCAGCTTCAGGTGTACAGTGCAGTGATCAAGCCTCTATTTGGAGATTTCTTAAGGCAGCAAATGTACAACATCCTTTGGTACACTATCTCCATATTTAATCACTGATAAATCAAGATGTCATTATTAGGTATTACCAAATGCTCTTGTTGCAATTAAAACTCACTACCTCTCCCTTAATCTGCAAAGGTAGAAAATAACTCATCATCCTTCTTACAATAAACCTTTTATAATTAAAGACTCTTTATTGCCCTTTAGCTTTATCTATTACAGGCTAAGTAACTCTACCGAGCCCAAGTCTTTTAGTGGTCTTTTATTTTGGTTTTAATGCCAATTGGTAAATACTGCTTATTTAGAGCTGGAACAATTTCTCTACTGTACATAATTGATATGGAGATTCTGATTAAGATCTTCAGTCTCCAAATGCCGTTATTAAAATGTAAACATTTGAATTTTAGATACTTCTTTGGTTTATTTGGAATAACTATTTTATAGCTGAGAGGTTTTTAGGTGTAATCTTGGATTTCACATAAGAAAAATAGTACCAAGGGTGGTCATTCTCTAGTGTGACAAACGAATCACTGGCCTTTTCTGTGTTACTTGTCTAATAACATTGACATATGAATATGTGGCACTAACAATATTAAAGTTTAGAGAATGAGTCGTTTACAAAAATCTTACTTTACCTTGGCTGATTAGTGTTGTCCAAACTCTTCTAGAATTCCTTGGTTTATTGAAGGCACCTAAGAGAGTGCTGACAATTCATATGTCCTGATGCAGGGTGGCTGAGTCATGAGGTGTAAAATCTAAGATATTACATCCATTGACAGACACGCTGAGACTTACGGGGGTGGGGGGTTGTGGTTGGCAATCGCAGTGATTTTTGGAGAGTGCTGGGCTGGTCTCCCGCAGTCCCCACGTCACTGTCAACGTTCTATCTTTTTAACACCCTCTTTCCTTGAGGACTTCAAGAATCTATTAAGGTAAGCATCTCTTGAAGGGTAACTTAAGCCATTTCCACTTTGATCAGAAAAGTAAACACCTATCACAACAGAAATCTCTACAGGAACAGGAAGCGGAGGTGGTGGTTCTGGCGGGAGAGCCATCACTTGGCACTTTCTTGCACGCCCTAAATCCTTCCTCCGGTTAGTGGGCACCACACATCCCACTGCTTACTCCTTTAACGCATCTTCACCCTCCTCAGACCCGATGTGGTGAGTACAGTTTGTGTCTCCTGAGAAAGGCCCTGGGATCTCTCAAGGTAGTTGCTGTGGGGAGCTCCGGCTCCATCCGCCGGATAGGTATCTACCTTCAACCTCTGATAAGCGGGAACATTTTTACGGAGTGCAAAATAACCATTCATGCTTTAGGCCCTCACCCTTGCTAAAGTACTTGTAGAAAGATGGATGTTTTACGGGTGAAACATCCCTGCAGCACCGCCTCAAGTGCGGCTCCCACGCGCGGGATTCCCTAGTTTGGCTCCGCGCCCTAGCCCCCTGGGCTTCCTCGCGGGCTTCCCGCCCCCTGCCACCTCCGCGCGTTTCATTGGCCAGGCCCTGCGTCCGCCTCGGCTCTGGACTGGCGGCTGCTCCTGTCCGTCTGCGCGGCAGGAACATTTCCGCATTGAGGGGGGCTGCTCCTAATGGAGGGGGAGGGGAACTGTTTAGGAGAAAGTGGGGTCTTTGGTTTTCTGGAGCCGGCAGCTGGGTGGGCGGAGGGGGTCAGTAGCTGGGCTGCGACTGCTGGCGAAAGGTTCAAGGTGTGCATGTGTCAGGTGAGAGAAGGAAAGAGAACGGTGCCTCTGGGGTGACATTCTCTCAGCCTGCGATCCTTCTTCCCGGGGCGCCATAAACGCCCCCAGTTTCCCAGCTGCTAAAAGGAAGAGAAGGAAGGTGGGTCTCGGTGGTGGTTTAGGGAGGGGCGGGGACGGGCTTCCCACTACCCCTTCGATGGGTGTGTTTCCCCTTCTGAGATGTGTAGAGCCCCTCTCCCCTACCCGCTGTGTTGCCCTGGAGGCCGAATTTGGGGTTTGGAAGAGCGCAGGGCAGGAGGGACTACAACGTGAGCTAGGAGGATCGGGCCTTCTCGGGCTCCAGTCTGTCGAACTCCGGGAGGCACACGGGTTCTCCCCTCGCGGGAGGCCCCTCCGTGTCCGCCGCGGGGAGGGGCGATGTACCCTTCGGCCCCTCCCTCCTGTGAAAAATGCAGCGGCAGAGTTTCCGCCGCTGGCAACGGGAAGGCGGGGAGCTGGAGGCCCCGGCCCGCCCGCACGGGGATTTCTTAGCGCCTCCTAGTCCCAGGATATTTATGGGTTGGTAAAAATGATTGATTGCCTTGCTCCCGCTTGCCGGCCTCACCCTCCTCCCCAACCCTTGCTTGGGCGAGGGCCGCTGCTGACCGGTTTACCGGGGGAACCGGCCGGAGGCTGGACGGCCCAGGGGAGGGGGAACAGGGGGGTGCGGCCCTCCGCTGCTTGTTGTGGTCCAGTCCCGGAGGGCGTGGGGACCAGGGGGCGGTGAAATAGCCGCTGTAGATCCGCCTCTTTCATTGATGAAATTTAAGTTCGTGTGATTTTACCTTTTCCGGAGTCTCCAGCTGGCCCTCATTTGTGTCAGGAACGCAGTGTAGGCAAGGAGTTACAAGCAGACTCAGTCGCACCAACTTTCTGCTTTTGGAAGTGGAGGTTTCCTTTTTTTTTTTTTTTTGAGGCAGTTTTAATAGCTTTGAATCAATATTCCCGTAAGTGGTTAAACTTAGGAAGAGGAGCAAGAACACGTCGGTTGTTAAAGCAGAGGAGGAAGTCACTGCCTGACAGTGTGACTTGTGTAGAAATTTATATATATATATATATATAAGCCAGAGTATTTTAACACATTTCTAAAATGTCGAGGTTTGTACAAGGTAAGACATGCTTTTTCTTATCTCCCGGGTTGCTTAGTCGAATTAGGTACTGGCACTCTGGAGGGTTGGTGGGTAGTTTGAAAGTGGAAATGTTCGTTTGAAATACTGTTTGCTAAACCCTTTTGGTTCAATTGACATTTGAGTTGCTGGGTGACATTTCAGATACGTATAATTTATACCCTTGTGC
The DNA here is from genome assembly GCF_001890085.2 of Hipposideros armiger. Taxonomy (NCBI): domain Eukaryota; kingdom Metazoa; phylum Chordata; class Mammalia; order Chiroptera; family Hipposideridae; genus Hipposideros; species Hipposideros armiger. The sequence continues at coordinate 5,171,413 of NW_017731352.1, forward strand.
TCTGCTGGGTTTAGTTCTGCCTTCCTGAAATCAGGTTAGTAGCACTCTGGCTTCCCGGGATGGTGGCTGTAAATGATGATAAAACAGGATTTTGGCTGCTGATTAATCCCTGTTCTCTTTTTCTGGTCGAAGTCAAGGTAACTGTGTCCGCGCGGTCAGGGGAACTGGGAGGACTGAGGGAAGGCAGGTGGGTTTTGCCAGGACTGTTGGGAAAAGAGCTTTAGTGTTCTCAACTCCTACTCCGTTTGTGTGTACGTGGTTTGAGTCTCAGATTCATTTATTGCGAAACTGGAAGTAGCTCCTAGAAACTGGAGGTCATTTCAGCAGGAGAAATGACTTTGCTGCATTGCTGTGCTTATTTTTTTTCCTTCTTTGAAATCTGCAAAGATTATTAAGGTTTTTTTGAAATTTGAAAATTGCCCTCTAAATTCTACATGTGCATTAAGAAGGGGTTAGGGAATGCCCCTCAACTGAGTTAAGCAGTAACGTTGCATGTATGTGTGTGTACCTTGTACGCTTAGAAATTGGTGTTAAATCTGTCACCCGTTTATAGCATAGAATTAGCCTTCTGGTATGCAAGTAAACCCTTTTCTTGCAGACCCCAGAGTATGAAAGCTTTAGCCATCTTGCTGAATACAGCAAGTAAAGTTCACAGCCAGTTAATGTGATTCTCAATAAATGTACAATAGATGCACTTTAAAAAAATATTGTCAGTAATGGCCCTCATTTGACCCTGGGAATAAAAATGCCCTAGTAAATTTTACATCACTTTATTAACTCTTTTTTGACTTCTATATAATAGATTTAAGAATTTGACTGCCTGCCTTATGGAAACAGATGGGACTCTTATGCCTGCCTTTTTTAACACTAGCTCAGAAATGTCACTTGTGATTAGACTTTCAAATTTATGTTATACCTTATATGTGGTGAGAGGTGCATCTTATGTTCTGATTAAATAAATGTCTGAGTCAAAAATGGCAAGAAATTTGCTGGTTTTTATAACAGCAGCTACAAAATTTAATTATCGGAAAGCCAATATTTTTCCAGAATATGCTAGGTAAAAGTGGACAAGTCTCTTTAAAAGCTAGGAATATTAGTTAAACTCCAGGGGTGGCTTGTAGTTATGCTTTAGAATGGCTTGCAGAGGTGGCACACATTGACTTCAGAGCCTTTGCTATTAGTGGCTGTCTTCAGGAGATTGTAAATCAAGTGCCTAAGAGTTGCTGTGAACGTTGTCATTCCTTTCCATTATCATCTTTTCTTTTAAAAAATAGGCTTTTTATCTTGGAATACTTTTAAATTTATAGGAAAGTTGCACATTTGTTAAAAACTAAGAAATTATTAGGTACTTTACTACTAACTAAAGACTTATTCAGACTGCTTTTCCATGATTCAGTCCAGCTTTGAGTTTAGTTGCTATCCACTTTTGCTTCAAATGGTAATTTTCCTTCTAAATTGGCAGTTTTGCACAAAAAGATGATATCCCCCCAAATTAACATGATCGTGCTCCTGTTTATTATTGTTTAAATTTTGTACTTCAGGTGTAAACCCTTTATATGTTTAATTAACTCTTGCTGTTACAAATAATAAACCTAATTGACCTGTGCCTCAGCTGTCACCACAGATCAGTCTTCAAGTTGTAAGGATTGAGATTTTTGTTTTTGAATTTTTTTGTAGCAGATCAAATTGTTTCATCTTTGCTGTAGTACTTACTGATCTTTCTACGCATTGACGCTTAGGTCATACCACTTCATAGGGGAAAAATTTAACAAATATTAGCCCCCTAACTGTTTTCATACGTTATCTCATTTAAGCTGTACAAGAGCCCTGCAAGGTAGTAGGTTTTGTTTTTGTTTTTGTTTTTTTTTAAGATTTTTATTGGGGAATTGGGGGGATGGGAACAGCTCTGGGGAATTGGGGGAAGGGGAACAGACAAGTTGCTGTCGTTTTATTCTTCAGTCTAGTTGTGGAGGACGTTGCTTCACTGGCCCAAGTTGGCACCATCATTGCGCTCTTCCCGGGCGAGGCAGATCAGTCGCCGGCTTCTGGATAGCCGCTCACTGCGGCTGCTGGCCGCTCACACTGGCTGCTGGCTACACACGGTAGTCCATGGCAACCCACTGCCACAGGGGCTGCAGCCTACGCCGTCGCAGGCGACTCACAGCAGCCCAGCTCCAGGTTGAGCTGTTGTTGAGTACCTTAGCTGTAGAGGGCAGTGTCACTGGCCCTCATATGTGGGATCCGAACCGGGGTCCTCTGGCGTCCCAAGCCAGTTCTTAACCATTGCGCCACTCGGCCGGCCCGGTAGTAGGTTTTTATCATAACCTTACAGCAGAGGAAATTTAAGTATCTTGTCCAAAATTCACATATGTGTAAATGTATCTAAAACCCTTGTCTTTTCCAATACCTTTTGCCTCTTACATTAAAAACTTTTTATCTAAATGGCTTATTTCTCCAACTAGACTGTTTGTTAGTTCACTGTGGGCAAAGATAATATTACCTCCCTGGGAGAAATTCGGTGTCTTGAAGTGTTTGATGATCTAAAAGAATTTGTTATGGATGACAAATGAGAAAGTCAGCACTTTCCATTTACTTTTTTTGTAGATTAGCCTACTTTTTTTGTTGTAGTTTTTAAATAACACCTCTTAAGATTATATAAATGTTGAGAAACATAAAGGAGTATGGACTTAGGTTTGAACCCTGTTACTAACAGGTAACCTTAGACACATAACTTTTCCGAACCTCAGTTTCTACCTACATAAACATTGGGTATTAATACTTATGTGACAGGGTTACTGAGAAGTTGAAATGTGATGAATTTATGAATGCACTAGTCACATATTAGATGGCCAGTAATTTTTACTTTTGTTTCTTAAAATGACAGTGGCCTTTCAGGTAGCATTGCCACCATAAGAATAACCACATGTCATCAACAGAAATAAACAGAAACAAGGCAGGTATGATAGTTCTTTATTTTCTTATTCCGGGTTTGGTTTTCAGGCCCCCAGCACTTGGAAGTTGATGTGTTTTTATTTGTTTGTTTGTTTGTTTGTTTTTAAAGGGGTGTAGTGGAGAGGGGAAGTTTGAACAGTGATGTAAATGCATAGTTGGTGATAGTTTTTGTTTCAGTCCAGTCAACAAAAAAATGTTTGAGTGCTTACAATATGCACTGCACTGTATTGGGATTTCTAATGTATCTTTTGTGGTGGGGACTTGAAATTCAGAAGATAATTGTGTTTTGCATACACATGTTTTTGAATAGTGGAATTGGGGGTTGTTACACTTAACTTGAATCTCTTTCCCCAAATCTAGGCAATATGCTTTATAGGAAAGCTGGGCATCTCCATTCTCAAGTGCTTTGACCATAAGTTGTGAGGTAAAACTGCTCAATTAATAAAAATACTTAATGTCGATAGGCAGGAGAGTTCTCAGTGTATATTCTTTAGCCAGAAGAAGGTTCAACTTTCTTTGGGTATCTCCTAAGTCTATGTTCCTCAGCCACTTAAGATTCTTTTTCATAGGAAGACCCTTTACTGAATTGAGGGCATAATTCCATGGTTTGGTGTATTCTGCCCTCAGGTCACTTTCTGCTTGCCTGTGGCATTACTTCTCCGTTTGCTAGTTTTCTCCCCTCCAGGGGTTGTTACAGGGCTCCCAATTATTATAAATAAATGTTGAGTACTAGCTGAGTGAGAAGTGGCTCCTTATCACAGTTGGAGGTGTAGGGTTAATTAGCAGCTGTGACCTTTTGCCAGGTTTGTCATTTGGTGCCATTTAGGGACTTTTTGCTTTTTAAAAGTTCTCTGAGAGAGTTATGGGATAATCTCCCTACAAGATTTGAAATTTATAAATGGTTCAGGGTTTGTTGTCATCTAGCCAACTAAGGCCATGTTATGTGCTTATACTATAATATTAGAGGAACTTCTTTTAAAAAACTTTTTAATAGGTCATTATCCGTCCAAATTATATAAAAATGTCTGTTAATGTTCTCAAATTGAGGCACTTTCTTATATTTCAGGGGAGCCATTTGAGTAGCCGTATGTCACTTAAAAAATATTTGAGGCCTGTCAACCTTTCCATTTGTTGGAATTCTCTTTTTATGACTTTTTTTGGTGATTCCTGTTTGGTAGATGGCAGCTAGCCAGAGAGGATTTGCTGAGCTAATTATAACTATAGGGGCCTCATGAATACAGGGATGAGAAGCATTCTGGGCCTGGTCGGACCTTGGCCTGGTTTTTCTCAAATCCTAGACCAAATTTAGCCTGTTGCTGATTATTTAGATGACTGGGATGCTTTTAGCCCAGGGGGATTGTGGCATGGATTTAAGGCAGGACTAAAGGTGGCAAAGCAATGACTAAGGCATGCTCCTCGTTTTTAAAGATGTGGTTTAAGATTCATTATGATGCCTAGAGAGAGAAGGATTAGTTAAATTCAGAGTCACTGTTACAAATGGAAAATTAAAAGAAACTCCAATAGTTGAGCTGATGAAAACTTTGTTTTCCAATGTGGACCTTGTAATCTCTATGATTAAATTGCCTTTGTTCTTGATAACTGGATCTTTCTTCTAGTAAGATGGATGATTTTCATTTGTGAAAGCCAACTGAGGAAAAAAGAAACTGATTAGGTACATTGGAGAAATAAGAAATACTAGCTGGTACACTTCTCAGTAGTACCATTTTAGTATTCTGAAGATAAATTGAAAAATAACTTTCAAAGGAAATTACTCTAAGGTGTTAACTTTTGTACAGTAGGCGTTTTCTTGTAATATGGCTTCACAGAGACCATTCTCTGTGTTATTTTTCATAGACAATTGCAGTGACTTTAATTAAAGTAATAGGATATTTAATTTTGTGTGAGGAACAATAGTTGGTCTAATATTGAAAATGTTCTATGTAAAAGAATAATATACTGTAGTTTTCCAGTTTTTACCAAGTTTTGTATTTGGTACTTTTTGTGAAAGTGCAGGAAGGAGTTCCTAGAAAGTCAGATATATCCATTATTGAAAAGTTAATATAAACAAATATTTGAAAGTCAAACTAACTCTGGATTATCTGTAAAAAATGAATAATTAAGAGTTGACTACGCTAACTTTCTATAATGCTGTTCCTCTTGGTAACCAGTGGAGAAAATTATAGGAATAGTATAATAGAATAAAATTGTGGGGGAGATCCTCTGAGGGTTTAGGATTTAGTGAATGAAATAATGATTCACTTACCAACTTTTGATTGCTTAGGATCTTGTTAGAAGCTGGAGTTTTTCTAAAGACTGGTGTTCTTTTGACACAGCCTACAGTTTCTTTTCTAAAATATATTTAAACTTGGTATAATAGTGTTTGAATTGTGGACATCTTAGTCTTGAGTAATTGAATGAGTTGTTCAAGCACAATGACTTTAGTTGAAACCATATGTCTTAGATCTCTGAAATTATACTACCAGGCATGCATCTTTCTGTTTGTAACTTATTCTTTGCAAGTTGGCTTGCTAAACTATTGAAAGAAACTAAACTTTGTGTTTTTTGATTGGGCTTATGTGAGAGAAAGGGGATAATACTCCATTTGAAGGCTGTTTCCCAGTTTTCTTGATTGGTGATGCAGGCATCTCCTTTACTTTGTTGCAAAGTAATTGTCTAGGGCTCAAATTCTGCCTTCGCCAACAGTCCCATTGTTTATTTTTCTCAGTCATTGCCAAGTGAAATTGATTGTGCCCCCAAACCATTTTGATAATTAAGGATTGTTTTTGAGAAACATAAAAAAATTGGCTATGTTGTCTTAGTTAATTTACATAAACAATAAAATGTTTCATTTTCCAAAACACTTATAGAAATTTGTTAATTTTTTGTATGTAAATCAAGCTTTCCCTGTTTCTCTATGATTTAACTTATTTCTTAAATACTATTCATTGTATTCATGTGTATGAAAGTCATATTATGCTCAATCCACATATTTTAATTATTAGTCACCAACTTGTAAATAGTGTTATTATAGGGGACACTCCCTTTAACAATGGCTCCACTTGCTCTTTGGTTATAGAGACCTGCAGACAAGGTGATTGGAGTTCGTGTGTTTTCCTCTGGTCGCTGCTCTGGCAAAGGCTGATGTCATGTTTCCTTTATATCCTGCCTAGAACTTTAAAACTTCCAAAGAGTTCAGGAAAACACAATAACACAGTTCTGTGTACTGTTTTGGGTTCATTTATGCCAATAGTAAAATGCTTAGCTTTGGTAATAAAATATTTATAGAGGCATAAAAGCTTTCTTCGATTTTTTCATTGCCCAGAAAATAAGCTATATAGAAGGAAAAGTTGAAGAGCACAAGAGAATGCTTATTCTGATATGTAGTTTTGACCTCACATAATAGACACAGTTGGGTTTTCCCAGTTTTCATTCCGATTTGATGGCTCACACCTGGAGGTGATAAACCATGTAAATAAAATGCACTATAACCAAGAAAGGGGAGACTTTCCTCTAGGAAAGAGAAGCCGGGCACCAGGCAGCAGGGTTTGTATTCCAGTTCAGCACTGCCACTGTGTCCTTCTTTAGTCAGCAACTCTCTTTATCTCCAAGATAAGAAAATTGGACTCAGTGACCTTAAAGCCTCTCTGAGCTTAACAGTTTTATTTAAATGCACATATATCAATTTATAGGGATTATTATAGAGCGGGCCTGCCAAATTTTTTGGTCCATGATGGTGATTTTATTTTGTATCCCATTTCCCTCCTCTCAACAAATAAATGTGACAGACCCCTTGGCATGCCCTCTTTCTTATTTATCATCCATTAAACTTAATGCAAAGTGTTATTATTTAACTAGTTGACACATCTCTTCTGTCAGGACAGAATGTTCTGTTTTCCAGAAGTGATATATTCTGTTGTTGTTGTTTTAAGAGCTAATCTGTTGTATGAGAGCAGGGTTATTCTTAATTATTAATGAGAAATCTGGCTTATGTATAAATTCTTAGTTAACATTTTTTTTAAAGTAAGCCACGCATGATTAGCAAAAATCTCAATTAGCAAGGAGCTTTGTATATTCAGTACTGGAGTATTGGAACAGTTCTCAAAAGCCTGATGCCTTTTTATTTTCGTTATCAAAAAGCATTTATTAAGCATTCATATGTATGTAAAGTTTAGTTATTTAAAAATCTATGTAAATGTAAATAGTTACATTATAATTTACAATATAAAACAATCAACATTAACTTTAATACTAAAAGATCATATAAAATGAACTACCATATTTCCCCATGTATAAGACGCTTCCATGTATAAGACGCACCTTAATTTTGGGGCCCAAAATTTGAAGAAGAAATGTATTACATAAAGTTATTGAACTCAAGTTTTATTCATCATAAAATTCATACAACTCCTAATCACTGTCAAAACTCCCAACTGTTAGCTTGTCCTTATCTGTGGCTGATGACGAATCACTGTCTTCATATATTGCCTCGTCCTCAGTTACGGCATTTGAAATACCGTGCTTCTTAAATGACTTGACAACGATCTCAATCTTGATACTATCCCAGGAGCTTTTCACCCAGGTACAAACTTCTCCTATAGTTGGTTTCTTCACTCTTCCTGCTGGTGTCAAATTGTCCCAAGAAGACTTCATCCATTGGTTCCATTATTCTCACATGGTAGCTTTGAAGGGTTTGTTAATGCTGACATCAAGTGGTTGGTGCTGGGATGTCAAGCCTCCAGGTATGACGGCAAGTTTTGTTTTTTGCTCCGAGCAATCTTCTTTGTGTTTTTTGTTATGTGTGCCCTGACCTGATCAAGCGCCAATAGGGCAGGTTTGCCTAAGAGCCTACCTGGTCTCCTGCTCCAAACTTTCTCAAATCAGATCTTAATCCCATCCTGATCCATCCAACCCTTGTCATGAATGTGGACAATCACTCCTCGAGGAATGTCTTCTTTTAGCATTGGTTTGCGTTTGAAAATCAGCATAGGAGGCAGCTTGGTTCCGTTGGCACAACAAGCTAGAACAACTGTATAATGGCTCTTTTCATGTCCACTTGTCTTCACAGTTACAGTTTTCACCCCCTTCTTATCAACAGTTCTGTTACTTGGGACATCAAATTGAATGGGGTCTTCGTCCATATTTGCAATCTGTCCCAACTCAAACTGATATGTCTTCTGACATTGAATGACAAAACGATGAAATTCAAGGACCTTCTGCTCATAGCTTTCAGGCATCTTTTGGGCAAGTCTGGTGTGTGTACACATGCTTATTCCATTCTGTTTCATGAACCTGAAGCACCAATTGTGTCCTCCTTTGAAATCAGTAACTTCTTTTTCATCAGCAGTTCTTCTTGCCTCATGCTGAACCATCTTTGTGGACACAGGAATTCCAATTGCCCTTTGCTCTTAATCCATACCTTCAGTTCCCTCTCTAAATCTGGCCATTTTGCTGACTTGCCTCTCATGGCCTTCTGCCATGGAGTTTTCAGTAGGGTTTCTTCTTCCGTAGCCAGTCTCGGATTGTTTTCTCAGTTGGAGGAGGACCAAACTTCCGTTCAGTAGCACAATTTCCATTCACTTTTGCAAACTGGATCACTTTTAACTTGAATTCAGAATTCGAAAATCTTTTCTGAGCCATTTCTGGGCAGAATGTGGCAAAACATAACCTACCATAATTTACGGTAACAAGTGCGAAACAATGAGCACAAAGACAACAAGCGCGAAAAAGCGGGAAATGCAAGTAAGAAAATCTACAACCACTGTATAAGATGCACCCAGTTTTTAGACCCCAAATTTTTTGAAAAAGTGTACGTCTTATACATGGGGAAATACGGTAATTAATTTTTCTTATATGGTTGAATGACATGGAGTATAATTTTCCGCATTTTACCTAAATTAAGCTAAATCTAAATGTAATTCTCAATTTTGTTTAATCTCTAAAGTTACTGAAAACGTGCTAACATTTATATAAGATAAAACAAATTGAAAAGAAATTTAGAGGTTATTTTGTCTAGATTGCATACCAGTTTGGGATTTCTTTGACCATATCCCTGATACTTGACTGATAAATCAGCCTCTGCTTGAGAAGCCTTAGGGACTTCAAGCACTCAGGACACAGCCCATACTCTTCTTAGCCCTGCTTTCCTTCCCCATGTCCAGAAACCATGGCCCTTAAACGCTTTGTGTTTGGCCTTATCAGGCACTACCTCCAAAAGACTGGACTCTGCCTTCTTTATCTATACCCAGCATGTAACTGTATCATAATAGGCTCTTCCTTATTTATTTAATAAGCACTACGTGAGTATGTACTATGTCTCAAGCTTTGAGTTGGGAATACAGCAGTGAACAAAATCAAAATAGACACGATATAGTCCTACAGAGTTTGTAATCTGTTAGGTAAAATAGATGTTGAGTAAATTTTTAAAAGTATGATGTTATAAAGAAGTGGTACAGGGATCTACCATGTGAACATGTAATTAATGGGCAGACTTCCTTATTTTAGAAAGATTTCTAGATTACATTTAAACTGAACTCTGACAAATCATATATTAGTGACTGTTCAAGCCACTAATTTGAAAATTTAAATCTTAATCTCCAATTTATTTACACATCACAGGTGCCTGTATTGTGCCAGGTGCTGAGGTAGGTGTTGTGGGGGAAAAGTTGAATAACATAATATGGCTTGTACCCTTACAGCACTTGTAGACAGGCACGTAAGCAAAGAATTAACATTTGGGAGGTGTTTGATATAGTACAGAAGCAGGAGTGATTAAAACCTTAACATGAGAGTTGTGATAGAAGGCAAGGCCTCTTTGAATTTTCAGAAGCTACCACCTAGAACACTAGGAATGCCACTCCCAAAATAGCAGAAGCTACTCACGTCACAGTTTGAGCCTCTAGGGGCTGAGGGGATCAGGTTTCCTGGAGTTTGGGATGACTGTCATAATTTTGGAATTCATACTGGGCTATTATAATTTTTTCTCCTCATTTCTGCCTATCCTTTTCTAAAAGTGTTGGATGATACTCGAGATGTGTGTTTTGGAACAATCTTACAATAGTTAAGATGCTTTCAGTTTCATGGAGCAGAAAAAGACCAACTCAATTGGCTTAAAAAACGAGGGATTTGTATCACACGAATCGTAAAGTAGGATGTTCCAGGGTTGGTTAACTCAGTATAAAGATTGCATCAGTCTTTCCTTCCTTCTGCTCTCTTAAGCGTATCTGCCTCATTCTTGGTAGTTTCATTCAAGGTGCCTAAGACGAAACAGGAGATGAAGGGTGGACACATTATGGCACCATTTCTTCTCATGTGTCTTTTTTTTTCTCAGTGAGGAACACCTTTCTCCACAGTCCTTTGTGGCTCACTGGCCAGAATCTTATGTATTATGTTTCGTGCTTAAACCAGTCATTGGAAAGGCTTTAAAGTCTGGGCCTGGTGCCATCTGTGAAGCGCATGGTCTTGGGGCAGAGAATAAGTGATAGGATAGCATTGGGGTAGGGAGAAGAACAATGCATGGCTGCTACAAACATATTAAGATGAATAGAGTATAATCTATAGCAGAGCTACTCAAAGCAATACTGGCAGGACTCGCTTTTGAGAAATGTATATCCTCCCACCCCAGACCCACTGAGTCAGAATCTCTGGGAGCTTGCCCAGGGATCTGTGTTTTAACAAGCCCTCCAGGTGATTTGTATGCACAGTGAAGTTTTAGAAGCACTACTGAGATGTCGCAAATGGAGTAGGAAATTGCAACCTTTAAACTTCTGCTTTAGCACTTTCATTAGTTTTGGCTACTCAAAAGGGTACTTCAACTTGGGTTTTTAAGACGTGCATGGCTAAAGAATTTGTATATATTTCCCATCAAATGAAATTCCATCAAATGAAAAAGAGAAGTGATACAGTTGGGATTGCAGAATAGGGAGACCATTCATTCTTCTTGGTACAAGAGTAGAGTGTCACATGATCAGACTAGTGAAAAAGCTGTTGTCATCATGACCAGGAGAGTGAAAATGAGAGGAAAATGTAGGAAGCAGCAGCAGCAGTGGAAAACAGTGAATGGAACTGTGGTGATTCAGTTAAGCAGTATGGTGTTGGATTGGATGTAATGTTGAAGGCAAAGGAGAGAAGAGCCAATTGTGACTGTGAGATTTCTAGGTCACCTAGGAGTGACTAGGAGAATGTTAATGCCGTGGAGGATAGGGAGATGAATTAGCTTAGACGATTTGGACATGTCGAATCTGAGGTACCCAGTCTAGAAGACTATAGGGAATGTGGGCCTGCAGCTGATGAAAAAATGATCAGGATGAGAGGCACATATTTGGGAGTTTGGTAAGGGAATAGAGAGGGAAAATAGTCTGGGGACAGAATCTTAGGAAATCCAGGGAGTAGGAAAAAAAAAAGGAGTCAGTTATGGAAACTGAGGCCTAGACAGAGATGTAGGAGAAGATGTGTGGAAATATTGGGTAATGGAATCCAAAGAAGAAAAGCTTTTCTAGGAGGAATATTCACAATAACTGAGGTTAAAGGACTGCAGTACAAGCCTGGAAGAGGATGTTAGCTTTAACTGATTATTATGAACCTAGTCAGTATATGTCTTCAATTTCATTCATGATTATTTCCAGTTGCTGCTACATTCTTGGAATTTCACACTTACTTGTATCACAAGTCATTTCCCAGTTTAAGATTAAGTGAGCTCTTCAATTCTCTGACTTTGGGTACATCTCAGTGTGGGTTTCCATGGAAGGTTGAGATTGATCAGAAATAATGAATGGTGGGTGGTGGCCTGGGGAAGGCTCCTCACCCTGTTTGTTGCTCTTGGTGTTCTTTCTGTAGCCTTTCCATAGCTTTTGCACTGTGAAGCTAGCTTTCTACTTTAGAAAGCGAAGTTGTTTGGTTCATGCCAGTATCAGGATGTCAGGGAAGGATATTATGTACACTTCTTAGTTACTGAAATGGATGAATTAAAATACCTGAATTAAGAAATGAAAACAGTTACGTGTTAGATTGAGTGTCTTCTACCACTTTTTTATTTTTTTTAAGATTTTATTGGGGAATCGGGGAAGGGGAACAGAGAAGTTGCTGTCCTTTTGTTCTTCAGTCTAGTTGTGGAGGACATTGCTTCACTGGTCAATGTTGGTGTTAACATTGAGCTCTTCTCAGCTGAGGCAGATAGGTCGCCAGCCATTGGATTGACGGCTTTTGGCAGCTCACGCTGGCTGCCAGCCACTCACGGTAGCTTATGGCATCCCATTGCAGCCCCACTGCAGTCTACGCCGTCGCTGGCGACTCACAGCATTCCAGCTCCAGGTCGAGCTGTTGTTCACCATCTTAGCTGTAGAGATCAACATCATTGGCCCTAATGTGGGATCCGAACTGGGGTCCTGCTGCTCAGAGCTGGTGTCCCAAGCCAACTCTTAACCAACTCAGGAGCGCCACTCAGCCGGCCCTCCTACCTCTTGATATATTGCTTTCTCTTGCTCTCTCGCTTTCTCTTTGTTGTTGGCTCCAGTTGGATAGAGGAAAAGTCCATGATGTTGAAATTTTAGTTCTTATGAACAAGGAAGAATTAGGAAATTGGGGTGGCAGGAAAATCTTTCAAAAATCGTTATTGCTGGTTATATCCCAAATTGACTAAATTGTAATTAAGTCAACCAGGGCATTTCTAGTAAGCCCAGTTTTATGTGGTAGGAAGTTTCCTGCCTGTCCCATTGGATATAAGAAGACATTCTGATAGAAATGCTTTTGGAGGAGAATGTTATTTAGGGATTTTGTGCCATGGATTAAAGAGAGTTGGACTAAGAGGAAAAAATGAGCAAGATATTTTCACCTCGCTGTCTTGGGCTGGGGCTCAGAATAAACTGGCTTTGTTTCTGGGTTCCATAATTAGCCTGCTCTGTGACCTTGGGTAAGTCATTTAACTATTTCAACCTCATTCTAATATCAGTAAAATGTTGAGGGTATATTAAATGCTCCCTCTCATCTCTAAAAATGTTTTGATTTATGACTGAGGTAATGAAATGTTTGATCCCCAATTCATTCTCTGTCTAAATTCGAGGAGAATCAGTTCTCTATTGCTAGGAAGTGAGGGACAAAACATTTTAGAAAGTTAGAAATCTTACATTATTCATGGGATTCTTTACTTGACCTTCCATTAGAATTACAGCTGTCATAGCCAGAAGTGTAACCTGAGAATGGGTGAGTCCAAGAAAGCTTCTAAAGTCTGCATTTCTTTTCCTACCAGAAATTCCAGACCTTTCTTAAAAATTCAGGATGGATAAGGAAGTCACTGCAAAGGGAAATGGTTTCTAGCTCTGTGCCTCCTGGTCTGTGCCAGGGGCTTAAAATAGACACTCTTTTTGATTAAGCACACCTCCTTATTCTTTATTCTTGATTATTCTTTATTCCTTAAAAGCCCGTCCTTATTCTCTAATCACTAAAAAACAGAACTTCACAGTAGCACTTTGCCCAGAGAAAAGAGAGGGAATGGAGTAGAAGCATAGGCTTATTGTAATGTTCTTTTGTTGTGCTGTGGGGGTAGAAGGAATACAAATTGTTTTTTCATTTGCATTTGTGCTGCCAAACAAATGGGAGGAATAAAGGTTAGGGCTGTTGGTCACGAATGGAGTTTGAATCTGTGTCTAGGTTTTGTTGTTGTTGAATCAGTGTTTGAAGGTTGGACCTGCTGCAGCTGGCAACCATCATATGTAGTATTAAATTTAAGTCTTTCAGCCAGCCTTTCTTAGCTTGGCTTTTGATAGGGAGGATAGCGACATGGGTTCTATGCATTTTCACCTTAAGTCATGTACATTGTGCAGAGAGAATCTCTAAAGTTTGCTGGGTTATTTTTGTTTTGTTTTTTTTTTGTTTGTTTGTTTTGTTTTGTTGTGTTTTTTTTTTACTGTTGTCATATAGACAGCTCTCTCAGATAGCTATATAGTTATATGGTTATTTTTAAACTTTGCAGTTACATTTAGTTTTAGCTCATTTGGCATTTGCCCAAAATAAAAGTAAATGTTTCCATCACTATTTTTTAGGAATGTGACTGTGAATGCTCGTCTTCAGTATCTAACCTCAACAACAAAGCAGCAAGTCTATAGATGTCTTTGAGACTAACCAAAAAAACCCACTTATTTTAAAAATTATTATATAGTAATTTCTTGATCTATTTTAATCAGTCTGACACAGAATCAAACAATTCATGTGTTCTTTAATTTAGAGGTTTTGTATTTAGTAGATTTTTCTTCCAAATTATTTTCTAAACATTAATATGGGAGTTGGCTTAAAGATTTGAGGAGAGACGTCCCCAGGTATACATGGGTGGCAGGGTGGGGGACTTAACCTGTGACAGATTTTAAATCACAGCTAAGCCAGCCAAGGGGTGAACATGTATGGCTGATGTCACATTAATTCTATTTTAAAATGTTCTAGAGTTTTTAAGTTACCTGTCATAGTTAGGTTCATCCGTTGTCATGGGTTTTTACAGATTATAATCAAATTGCTTCTTACTAGTTGAAACATACCTTTAGGTTGTTTATGGAACACACACGTGTGTTTCTTAGTTGACAAAGAAGTTATTTATGAACTACAGTTTGGGTCACTTTGGTAGTTTTACGGGAGTCCATAAACTTAGTTGCATTATGGTTTATGCTTGTAAAAAGAACACAGTTAGAAAATGGCTACTTTAGGATTAGACTGTGTGTTCTCAACTAATTTCCTTGTTTTTTCTTCTCTTGGATTTTAATATGATGGCAAGTGTGTATAAAAGATTTTTGAAGAGCTATGTTAAGTATCTCATTTGTTTAACGTTTTTTAGATAATTGGGAGAGGGAGAGGCTGTCTGCTGAAATAAATTGCCTCGGGTTAACATAATTTACTAGTTTCTGCCCTCAAAAGTATCTTAAAATTGATTATGTTGGCTTTAATTTTATCTACATAAATGTTTACTTCTGCCCAGATAACATGAAAGAATTTATGGTATGGGGAAGTGTTTTTACCTTTATTGAAAGTATGTTTCTACTCAATTAACCAACATTTGTAGAACTAATTAGTTATCAAACAAAATGAATGTAAGCTTCACAAATATACATTTATAAAATCAGATTGAATTAGGTATTGAGGATAAAGGGGGAGATGAACAATAATCTGATTGTCCCTTATTTTATAAAAAGTAGACAGGATAATTACTATCTAGATAAGTTTGTAAAACATCTGTGTTGGCGTTTTTCTCCCAAGGTACTTGGACCTGGGGTGTTTTCTTTTTCTGTATTTTTCTATTTTTGTTTGTTTTCATCTAAAAGGCATTTCTGTGACCTTTAGGGAGACCTGTCTGTCACAGAACTACCCAAGTCTGCCAAAAGCTCAGATAGTCTTGTCTGACACAGATAAGCACTGAAAAGTCTTGGCTGAAATGGAGGACCAGAGTGAAGAGGCAGCTCTGTACCCTTCTCCTTTTAAAGGGAAACTTTTGATGCCAGAGAAGTAGAGGCACCTTGGAATTGCCAGTATCCCTCAAGGAATTCTTCTTTAGTAAAGAATGTGAAACTGGAGTGCTCTCCTTCTAATTCCTTGAATTTTTCATCTGGCCTGGAAGAGGAATGAGTCTTGCGCCTGCTAAATTGCCAGACCCCTTCAGTTCTCTTTTGATGCAGCTTCCATAGAGTGTTTCCGTAAAATATACCCTTATTGACATTATTCCAATCATTCTGATTTTTCTCCAGCTTTGATGGCTAGGAGGGAAACAGTAGAGATGGAACTGTGTACTCACAGGAAGATTAATCCTTTTACTTTCATCTGCCTTATCTTCCCAAAAGGGTTCATTGTTCCAGATATACTAGTAAAGCATATTGATATACCAAACAGTCAAATTTGAGCACATGTGATTATATAGTCATAACTAGTTGACATTACTGAAATTCATTGAGAGGATGATGAGATTATAGGATTGAACCCTTTTAATTTGCTGGAACACCAGGAATATAAACCAGTTGTAACTTACTAGCTGTTTGAATGGCTATCTGATTTTTCAATTGGTGGTTTTATATTTTTGTTTTAAGATCTTAGCAAAGCAATGTCTCAAGATGGCGCTTCTCAGTTCCAAGAAGTCATTCGACAAGAACTAGAATTATCTGTGAAAAAGGAACTAGAAAAAATACTCATCACAGCACCATCACACGAGTTTGAGGTAAGGGCTCTACAGTGTTTTTTGCTTTCATCCAGCTATGCTGAGTTGCTATTGCTGCTGCTGATTATCCAGCTTAAAATAAACACAAGGTGTAATGAGAACATAAAAAAAGAAAAAATAAGATTGCTTAAACAATTAAGGATTTTCAGTGTTTGGCCCTTGTAAAACCATTGTCTTTTTCTTTTCTAATTCTACAAAGTTTCCAAAGTTTGAAAGAATCAGAACAAAATTATACTTTATTTGTTCTGTGTTTTGATATCATTGGATAGACAAATAGATACCAGTGTTCAGTTAGAATTGAGTAGTTTATCAACCATGAATCCTGCATGCCTTTTCCAAAGAGCCAGTTCTGATAGAACCATGCTACTTTGTCAGCTATAATAGAGGTCTCACAATAGACAGGTATTTACTTTTCTACATATAAATCAATAGATAATCTTTTCATTTTCAAATTTCAATTTGTACTTAATGTTTTGAGGTTAGCTGTGTTTTGTTCCTTTTTGTTCTCTTGGAGAAGATTTATTTTCACTTAATAGAAGTAGAGAAAGATATTGGTGAATAAATACAGAAAACCATTTGGAATTCCCATGGACCAGCTAGTGTTCAGATTACATGATACTGGTGGGAGATGGGGAGGGTTATTTACTTGTATTCCTTTACGCATGATTCCTGTTAGCTTCTCTTCTTTAGTTTAGATTGGGGTATAAAAAGGCTCTGTTCTACCCATATTCTAATAATATAAGAATTTCATTAAAGGTATTTTAAGTGTATAATATATATGTTTTTATTAAATATTAAGCGTTCTGCTAGTTGTAACGGTGACTTCTGTTTTCATAGCACACTAAAAAAGACCTCGATGGATTTCGCAAGCTATTTCATAGATTTTTGCAAGAAAAGGGACCTTCTGTGGATTGGGGGAAAATCCAGAGACCTCCGGAAGATTCGGTAAGTTTTAGATAATATGTAGGGAATTTTAAGGTAATTTAGGACATTGGTTTAACTTTGGAAATGCAGTAGTATAAAGCACCAGTAAGAACCATCACTTCAGACAATAACTGTCTCCTCATGCTGAAATTATGGAAATAGCCTTCTACCACTTTCCCTTCTGTTAGACCCATCTATCCAGCTCTGCAGAGGACTTACAAAAACCTAATCTCCCTTTAACACCACCTAATAACTTAATATCCCTGATTATGAGGCAATTCTTTGGCAAAGTACCAAACACAGTCAGAAATTCGTTTATGTTCTTTTCTTCTTCTCTCTCCCAAACCATCTGATGTCTTTTTGTCTGTAGGGTCATGTACAGATGCTAAGTCAGCTACTTAAAGGTCTCCCCATGCTTTCAACCCACATAGCCATATTTCCCCTGCCTGCCTTGTGGGAACCAACCCAGCAGTTCCTTCGCACACATTGTATTTCTAGACTTCTGTGTATGTTGTTTCCTTGGAATGCTGTGGTCTCTTCACCTATCAAAATCTTGCTTATTCTTTGAGGCTCAGTCCAATGCTTCCACCACTGTAAGCAGCCCCTAGCAGAAAGCTGCACTGAAGAGGTGTAGTGCGATAATACCAAAGGTTCAAATCCTAGCTCTGCTGCTTATGAGCTTTGTGTAAAAGGAGAGTAATACCAAGTGCTTTATATACTTCATAGGCTTGTTGTGAGGCTTCATTAAGAACCATATGTAGGGCTGGCTGAGTGGCTCAGTTGGTTAAGAGCTCGCTCAAGAGTTTGAGCTCTGAGCAACAGCGGTTCGAATCAGCCCAAGCTGAGCAGCCGCTGAGCTGCCAACAGGTGGCAGGATGGCTCAGCTATAAAAAAAAAAAAAGAACCATATGTAGAAACATGTTAAACTCTGAAGCATTTTGCAGATGTTACTGGTTATTTCTACCATCATGTGGCACTCAGCTGGCCTAATTAAAATTAGTTGTTTGTATGCCTGTGTTGTCTTCTTACTAGTTTTTAAGGCTAGGGTACCATGCGTCCTGAACTAACGTTTGTTGAATGGATGATTTAAATGAACTGATTATCTAGAGGGGGGACCAAGATGGTGGCCTAGGAGGATGCTGAACTTGCTTCCTTCCAAGAACACATGGAATGTACACCTATATTTAAAGTAATTCCTCCTGAGAGCCAATTGAACAGCTTCTGAACAACATCTGAGCGAGAGACCACATAGAGAAGGTTGGGAACTGCAGGAGTTCTCTGGAGCTGAGGGAACTATCCAAGAGCACCATTGTTTGTTTCCCCTGCACATGGATAGAGGGCAGAGACTCCATCCAGGTTCTCTGGCCAACCTACAATGCCACTGTAGCACACCCCAGTCACCCCTCCCGGAGCTAGATCCAGCAGGAACAGGAGGACACCATAGCATACATACAAAGAGGCCCTTCCACCCGGGTATTGATTCAGCGGGTATGGCAGGGCACTGCTGCTTGCACCCACTGGGCTGTGCATGCACGCAGGATTCCCCACCTAGATAGAGGGCGGAGTTAGCAAAACTCTGTGGTACCCCCATGCAGCGCTGCTCGGTCCAGAGAAAGGCAAAGGTAGTGGGGCTGCCTCGCCCAGAGGGGGTGTGGAACTAGGAAAGTGTGATAGTGCACGCGCACACAGGGCTGCTGCATCCAGAGAACGTGCGGAACTAGGAGGATGTTGCGAAACACACACAGAGCAGCCCTGCCCAGACCCGGCTCAGGCAACAGACAAAGTAACAGGCCATGCGGCGTGTACACTGAGCAGATCTGCCGGGTAGCCCTGCCCAGATCAGAAGGGCAAGGAAACACACATATACCAGGCTGTCCCACCCAGAACCCATGCCTTCTGGCCACACAGTGTACCACGCATGCCCACCCAGACTACAACGAGCCTGCCCAAACCATGCAATTCGCAGTGTATACAGAGGTGACCTTTTCAAAATTGGAAGATATAGCTATTTCATTGAACTCATAGACAAGCAAAACCTGAAGGAGTTCCCACCACTAATCTGGCTTTACAAGAAATATTAAAGGGTCTTCTTTATGCAGAAAAGGAAAAGCCACAACCAGATATAAGAAAATATAGGAAAGAAAAAAAATCTCACTGGTAAAGGTAAATATATAATAAACACAGTGAATTAACCACTTAAAAAGCTAATATGAAGGTTAAAAGACAAAAGTAGCAAAATTAACTATAAGTACAATAAATAAGGGATGCACAAAATAAAAAGATATAAAACATGACATCAAAACGTAAAAAGTGATGGAGGAGTAAAAATGTAGTGCTTTCAGAATGTGATTAAACTTAAATGCCTGTCAGCTTAAAATAGACTGCTGTAGACGTAAATGGATATATATGAACCTCATGGTAACCATAAACCAAAAGCATACAAAAAATAAAGAGAAAGGAACACAATCAAAATGCTAAAGAAAACCAGCAAATCAAAAGGAAAGAGATCAAAATAAGAAAGGAACAGAGAAGAGCAACAAAAACAACCAAAAAAACAACTGACAAAATGTCAGTAAGCACAGTACCTATTAATAATTACTTTAAATGTAATGGACTAAATGTACCAATGAAAAGACATAGGGTGGCAGAATGGATAAAAAAACCAAGACCCATCTATATACTGCCTGCAAGAGTCTCATTTTAGGTCGAAAGACATACAGACTGAAAGTGAAGGGATGGAGAAAGATATTCTATGTAAATAGAAATAATAAGAAAGCTGAGATAGCAATACTCATATCAGACAAAATAGACTTTAAAACAAAGAATGTAAAAAGGCAAAGGACATTACATAATGATAAAGGGGCTAATCCAAGAAGAGGATATAACAATTGTAAATATCTACGCACCCAACATAGAAGCACTTAGGTATATAAAGCAAATATTAATGGATGTAAAAGCAGAAACTAACAGTAATACAATAATAGTTGGGGACTTTAATACTCTAAGACAGAAAACTAATAAGGAAATAGTAGCCTTAAATGCCACATTAGACCAGTTCGACTTTAATAGACATTTATAGAACATTTTAACCCAAAACCAGATTTTACATTTTTTCAAGGGCACATGGAACATTTTCCAGAATAGACCACATATTAGTCCACAAAAGTCTCAATAAACTAAAAAAGATTTAAATTATATCAATCATATTTTCTGACCACAATGGCTTGAAACTAGAAATCACCTACAAGAAAGAAAACTGGAAAACACAAATACGTAGAGATTAAACAGCATGCTACTAAACAACCAGTGGTTCAAAGTGTAAATCAAACAAAATAAAAAACTACCTTGAGACAAATGAAAATGAAAACACAACTTTACGAAATTTATAGGATGCAACAAAAGCAGTTATAACAGGAAAGATCAGAGCTATACAGGTCTAGCTCAAGAAGCAGAAAAAATCCCAAATAAACAATCTAACTTCACACCTAAAGGAACTAAAAAAAGAAACAAAACCCAAAGTAGAAGGAAAGAAATAATAAATATCAGAGCAGAAATAAAATGGGAACTAGAAAAACAATACAAAAGATTAATGAAACTAAGAACTGGTTCTTTGAAAGGATAAATAAAACTGACAAACCTCTAGCAAGACTCATGAAAAAAAAGAGACAGCCCAAATAAGTAAAATGAAAAGTGAAAGAGGAGAGATTACAGCCAACACCACAGAAATACAAAGGACCATTAAAGAATACTGTTGGATCGTCAGGAAAGTCATGATGTATTTTTCTATGTTTTTCAATGCAAAAATGCATCATGACTTTCCCGACGATCCAATATGAACAGTTATATTCCAACATATTGGACAATCTACAAGAAATGGATAAATTTTTAGAAACATACAACCTTTTAAGACTAAAGCAGGAAAAAACAGAGAATCTGAACAGACCAATTACTAGCAATAAAATTGAAGCAGTAATAAAAAAACTCCCAAAAAACAAAAGCCCAGGAACAGATGGCTTCACAGATGAATTCTACCAAACATTTAAAGAAAATTAGTACCTATCTTTTTCAAACTATTCCAGAATATTGAAGAGGAAACCATGCTTCCAAACTTATTCTAAGAGGCCAACATTACCCTGACATCAAAACCAGACAAAGACACTACAAAAAAAAAAAAAATTACAGGTCA
Source organism: Hipposideros armiger (assembly GCF_001890085.2). Lineage (NCBI taxonomy): Eukaryota > Metazoa > Chordata > Mammalia > Chiroptera > Hipposideridae > Hipposideros > Hipposideros armiger. Next base: position 5,192,655 of record NW_017731352.1, read on the forward strand.
ATATCCCTGATGAACATAGAGGCAAAAAAATCTCAACAAAATACTAGCAAACCTTATTCAACAATACATTAAAAGGATTATACATGATTATCAAGTGGGACTTAACCCAGTGATGCAAGGGTGTTTCAACATCCATAAAATAATGTGATTCATCACATCAACAAAAACAAGCAAAAAAATCTTATAATTATGTCAATAGATGCCGAAAAAGCATTTGACAAAATTCAGCATCCACTTATGATAAAAACTCGCAACAAAATGAGTATAGGAGGAACTTATCCCAACATGATAAAGGCTGTATATGAAAAGCCCACAGCTAATAATAGCATACCCAATAGTGAAAAGCTGAAAGTTTTTCCTTTGAGATGAGGAACCAGACAAGGATGCCCACTCTCACCATTATTATTCAGTGTGGTATTAGAAGTCCTATCCACAACAGTCAGGCATGAAAAAGAAAGAAAAGGCATCCAAATTGGAAAGGAAGAAGTGAAACTGTCACTATTTGCAGATGACATGATATTCCATATAGAAAACTCAAGAATCTACCAAAAAACTAATAGAATTTACAAAAGAACTCAGTAAAGTAGCAGGATACAAAATTAATATATAGAAAGCTGTCGCATTTCTATACACTAACAAATGATCAGAAGAAGCTAAGAAAAACAATCCATTTATAATTGCATCAAAAAGAATAAAATACCTAGAAATAAATTTAACTAAGGAGGTGAAAGACCTGTACTCCGAAAAGTATAAGAGATAGGAACACAAGGTCCCTGGTTGATTTATGATTGTCATTGTTCTTGTTTTAAAATCCTCAAAAGAGTGGGGTTGTTGTTTGTTAATGGGGAGGAGTTATATGGAGATCAATTTTTTTTTGATTGAGGCAGAGAATTGGCATAAAGAATATCATACCAATATGGTATTTATCTTCAATAATTTTGTTTTGCTCCATAAAATAACGGAGCTTTTCATACTCTTAGTCTGTCAGTACAAAAATATTGAAATGTGTATGTTTAAATGACAAGGCATTCTAAGAAAGTTACAGTGTATGTGCCCAGTAAAAATACATAGTTTTTCGTTTTGTTTTGTTTTAGGATGAATTGTAGTATATTGTGCAGCTAATGTTTGCCCATCTTTTTGAAAGTCTTACTAGAGGCAACTTGGCCAAGGGTCTGACATGACGTGACACAGGATGGTTTATTCTGAATATGGTGAAGCCTTCCCAACTGCAGTCAGCTAATTGCAAAGCCATTAGAGACTTGTTGTGTGTGTGTGTAAAGATAAAATGAGATATTGAGTGTAAAAGCATTCTACCAGAAGGAAACAGTGGCATTTAAGGAAATGGCCCTGAGGACATGGCTGGATATAAAGTCTCATCTTTTCCTTGACATAAAGCTTTAAAGTGGTAATATGTAGAATCACTAATCTGAGCAAATATACTAATTTACCAAATATTGGCAAATCTATTTCCTACTTTTCGATTCCACATTGAAGTGCACAGTCTTTAGTTTTCTTCAGGACTAACCTTCCTTCACATGCCTTTATATACAGGACCTTTATTTCAGAAAGGGGACATGCCTAAGGAGGCTGACCATGAATGAGTCTGTGATTCTTACTTCCATTCTAGTTGTTTATTTATTAGTTCACTTTATAAATAGTAATGGTAAATATGTGGCTACTTTTAGTGTCAGTTCCATGACTGACTTAGAGAAATGCCAGGTAGTATTGTTGGACAGGGGCTCTTAACCACTGCCCTTGAGTGATAGTACGGGACAGTTCAGTCCCACAGAATTGAGCTCCTTGGGAAAATCGTAGCATGGGTATTGGTGGTAATAGCACTCTTTGAACATCCCATTCTCAACCTCCTCAACCCCCACCCTACAGAGTCTTTTTGGACCTTGGTTCATGTGTTGCAAGGCCCAATACAGATTATTTTAGTATTACACTCTTCAAGCGTATCTATTATATAGGCATTCTGCTTCTTACAGTCAGATGAGAAAAATATTTGTGAAGTTCTCCTATCCCACATCTTCACCTGTGGTACAACTGTGAGGCAGTTTCCATTATCTTTATTAATGTAGGACAGCCCTGAACCTACAAGATTTACTGGGAGAATTTTTATATAAAATAAGATGGGTGACCCATGCCTACCTCTAATTTTAATCCTTTCTGCTCTGTAATTCCTTGGGGATATTTTAACTCCTTTTCCTATTTTAGATCAGATGTGAATAACTGACTCTCTGCTTCTCCCGTTTTATAGCCAAGATGAACCTGGACTGTACACCAGGCATCTCAACCTGGGAGGTCTTTACAGGGATTGTAGGCCCTTCATAGATTTATTTGTAAGTAAAACTGTATAAATGTACATTTTTTTTTTCAGAGCAGATTTCTTGGTTACACTGGAGAGATGTCAGAAACTACCATTTCCATCTATGAGAAAAATTAATGGAAGATTGAAACAGAACTTAAAAATCATGCTTTATTATATACCTCAAACAGTTTGTTTAGATTTTCAACATTGTAAAATACCAACCCAAATAGTTAAAAAAAAATGCTTATTTTTTTATTTTTTTAAATTGTGATAAACAAACCTTATAAGGTTAATAGGCATTTTAGTTGTTAATAGCTTTTATTTTTTAATGTCAGGTTTATTGAGGTATAATTTACATATAGTAAAATTGACCCTTTTCCGTGTACAGCTTTATGAGTCCTGGCAAATGTGTATACTCATTTAACTACCATCACAATCAAGATACAGAACATCATCCCCAGCAGTTCACTGTGCAGCTTTAAAATATGCTTCTTCTTAAACCTTTTACAGGGCTCTGGTTCGCACTTCCCTCTAACCTTAAGCACACAAGCTAAGCAAATGTGTATCTTTTTAAAATACTACCTTTTCCTTCATTCCGACTTCTCCAAAGGAAGAGGTCAGCCTAACCTTACCCTCAGTTTTATGTCATCTGACCTTTCTTTTAGCCTGTGTCGGCCCCTCCCCACACACGTGCTTTTTAATCTTCCATAGAACTTTCTTTTTATAGCTTCTGGCCTTTTCCTTCTCCCCTACCTTCATTTCTCCAAGGCTGCTCCAACAATGTGAATTATATAATTAAACTAACAGTGTACTTGACACTTCTTTACTCAATGGCTATTTAGTACCTCAGAGTTTACAGCTAGTATACACAATAGACAGGATGATGTTGGCATTTGGATTCTCCCATCTCTTCTACTTGAACTCTTTTCCAGCCCCCTGGGTCATCTACCTTTGTCCTTTCTAATCCATACTAAAGTGGAGTGTTCTTTGAAAGCCGCCACCTAAGCTGATAAAGATATGGTCCAAATGCCTCTCACGGTTGACTAATTTTATGACTTCAGCTGATTTCTATAAAAGGATGATGAATATTTACCTCTTCATAGTGCTTGAATTTTATTTTTTTATCATATATATATTTTTTTTTTTTTTTGCCTTTTGCAGTTAAGAAAATATCCAGAAGTCTTTGAGCTTCCTAGAATTTCTATAAAGAATTCTAGATTACAGTAGGCTTTGAGGAGCAGTTGGCACCTTTTTTCATAGTTACCTCCTACTTTGTAGGATCATTTGCCATCTGTAACCACTCTCTTCTTTTATTTGTTTCTTGTTTTTGTCATTCGGGTTTCTACCAGTTCTTTTATTGTCATCTGTTCTCTAGTTTACCAGGTTTAAAGTACACAGTTGTAATGGGGATCTTATAATTTTATATCTCTTCAGCATTTGGGAAGTTGCTACAGTTTTTAATGGAACAGCAGTGGGTATGGGACTCTGAGAGGCAAAGATATCAAGAGCAATAAAATGCCATAAGAATTGAATAAATGAGAAGCAATTTACAATATGTTTTTAAATAAACTTTAAATTTTAGAGTAGTTTGATTTATAGAAAAGTTGCAAAGATACACTATGTTTTTAACAAGTAACATATAGCTATCCAAGCTGATTTTTGTTAACCTAAATCCCATTTTTAGACTTCTTCCTGTGTCAATACTAACACAAAATAATTGCTGAAAATGCTGATGAAATTTTTCTTCCAAACTCAAAACAGAAAATAAATCAAAGATAGCTGAGAAGAAACATGGAAGTGCCAGAGGGATACCTGTGATTAGAGTAAATATGGAAAGGGGTGTAACTAAGCCATTAAACAAAGATTTATATTTACATAGATGGGCTTGTTTAAAACAAGTGTGTTTAGTCTCAAAACCCTTGGGAGATTGGAAAGTTTTCTACTTCAAAAGAACATGAAGCAAACACCATTTCAAAAGTTTTTGTTTTTTCATGAAGCAAAGACTTTTAAGCATTTTTTGTTTTAAAAAAATTTGTAAAGACCTATGTATGCAAAGCTCTATCTCTGTAGTTAATGCCTGTTGTCAATGTCGGGGTGCTTATATGTCAGACGTTGTACTGAATTCTTTGTTTGTGATCTCGTTTAATATTCACAACAGACCTGGAAGATGGGCACTATTATGCTCATTATATAGAGGAGGAAGCTGAAGTTAACAGTAACTTGCCTAAGATGAGAGTCCTGATATGAGCTATGTAGTCAGGCCCCAAAGACCTGGTTCTGTTCTATCCATTAGTAAGAATAATGGAGCTAGGTCTTCAAAGACTACAGCCCTAACTTTATCTCTAGTGCGAAGAATGTGGCGTACTTTATGTGCTTATCAACAAAAAAAATAATAGAATTAACAGCAAACAATCAACTAATGTGCCAAGCATTGTTCTCAGCTCTTCACATGCAGTTCCTTACATAATCCTCAAACAACTCCAGGAGCTCACTATTATCCCCGTTTCACAATGGAAGACTCAGACTGAGAGGGATTGAGTTGTCCACACAGTTTGCTAAACTAGTGAGTAAACGGCAGGACCAGTGTTTAGGCCCAGATCTGTCTGAGCCCAGACGCTTAACCACTATGGTAGGTTACAGAGCAGTCACCAGTTGCCATCAGTGTTTGAAAGGAACTTGAATGCCTTTAAAGCATGGCTTTTCTTTATTTCTCCATCTTGAGGTGAACTGTTGAGTAGGCTCCACTCCTTCCCTTAGAGCTTAAAATACCCTCACTTCTCTTTGAAGTTCTTCCAGCAATACATTTAACAAATATTTATTGAATAGCTACTGTGTGGTGGGCTTTTATCTAGGCCCTGGGATACAAGTGAACAAGCTAGACAAAGGCCTAACACTCATGGAGCTTCATTCTAGTGGGAGAGAGAAAACATAAATGCGTAAAAAAGTAAGATACTCTTAAAGACTAATTCCCCATTGCTGCTTTCCTGGCCCAGGCGTACCCAAAGCAGTCACATCGCCCTGGCTGAAGTCTCTTTTGATTTACCTGTAGTCCCTACGTGAAGCTGTAGAAGCATCCTTTATTCATTACTTTTATTCTACAAATTTATCAAATATCCACTATTTTAATTATTGGGAATGTAAAAATAAAAACAATCACTGCTCTTAAAGACCTTACAACTTTGTGCTTCCCAATCTTTTCCATGTAATGACATGCGTAGAAAATGAATGGGGGTTAATACAAGAGGCTGTAGAGCTGGGAGAAGGACTGTTGCTTTTTCAAGCTCTGCCCAGCTGCTTAAAGCACTAAAGGAATCAACAGCATAGGCATGTCATAATAGCAAACCAGCTTTGAGTTTTTGGTTTAGTGGGGAGATGTTTGCACAAAGATATGTATATAGTCCAATGGTATAATTAATAGCTATGAGGGTAGTCCTGGAGATACTTCACGGAACACCTTCCACCTAACAAACTAGAGAGATTAACTGGTGCTCTCCATTTTCTTGGAATGCTTGGTCTACTCTTGTAAGTTCTTCTCTCACTAGTGGAGTGGCTTGCTCACTAAAATTCAGTTGTGTTTTTTCCCATGCCAGTTATATTTGTTGTAATGGCAAATGTAATTAAATTTTATATAAACCAATGAAATGGGTTTTTAAAAAGTTATTTAAATGAAAAAAAAAATGAGTTGAATGCTTTGGCAAAATCAGATAAAGATGAGTAGCTGAAAGAAAGCTATTGAATTCGTTATGGGCAAGACAAGTAGGAAAGAGAGAAAATTGCATAAGTCTAGGATGATTCTACTACATGCATGTTGTTTCACAGATGACTGAGTTCTTGATCCACTTTCAAGAAATGAAACTGGAAATCACAGATGGCATATTATTGGTGTGATTTACATACCCTGTTTCCCCGAAAATAAGACCTAGCCAGAAAATAAGCCCTCGCATGATTTTAGGTGCCAAAATATGGCACCTTGGCATACTGAATATTGTAAGCTGAAGGAGTTTGTGGAAAAGACACCCTTCTCCTTGAAACAGGTCATAAAACCGTCATGTGAGGGGTACGTGCCCTCCATATCCTGGAGGAATCATGCTACGGCTTCTTCTCCGGCTAGGTCTTATTTTCCAGGAAACACAATAAGATGACAGAGCTCTGGTCAGCAGATCCATACCATACCTAAAGAAGCGACCTTTGTAAATGAGTGTACATTTATTTGTAAAAAGTTGAAATAGTTTATATACCTAAAACTTTTTCATCATTCTATCCTTAAACTTAATTTTTTTTTTTTTTTTTTTTTTTTAGCTGAGCCATCCCGCCACCTGTCGGCAGCTCACGGCTGCTCAGCTCGGGCTGACTCGAACCACTGTTGCTCAGAGCTCAAACTCTTGAGCGAGCTCTTAACCAACTGAGCCACTCAGCCGGCCCTTTATCCTTAAACTTAATTTTTAAATTAACTATCTACCTGTCCAGAATGTTGTAGATAAGTAGGTTTTTGATATATGTACCAAGTATAGCAAGAGAAGTGAGCAGTTGGACAATAGGGAAGTCCTAAGAAAGTTAAGGATGAAGAGGTAATGTTAGAACTGAGACTTGAAGTTGGAGTAAGAGTTTTGCCTCAAAAGTCAGGTGGACATTTCGGGTTTAAGAGAGCACAGTATACAAAAGCCCAAAGGCATGAGAGGGTAGAAGTTTCTCTGAGAACTACAATTTGATAGTACTACTAGAGAATAAGAATGGAGATGAGTGGGAGATGAGGTAGACAGTGAGGGTAGATGAGGGTAGGGACCATGTCTGCAACTCATTGTCAATTAGGAGGGTTCAGTTTGGCTAAACTAAGAAGATGCTGGAAAACACAGGAGATAGGAAGTTCTTAGCTTTACAGCAGGCTAGTTGGAATATATACTATTTTTGGAGGCAGGTGAAGAGCGGCTGTGCTTTTAAATTCTTAAATCCTAAATTACATAGGACATTTGGATTTCTTATAGCTCTTGGTTACCATTGGAGAAATGGCTACTAATTTTAATATTTCCTTTTTTTTTGACACCCTTTATCAAAGTTAGTTGACCTTCTTGCCATTTAGTTTGTATACATTGATGATGTATATTGAGCAATTTTATATATAGTTTTAAAATCTTTAATGATATTGAGCTATAATTCCAGTTCTATGCTTAGTCAACAGTTATCTGAGAAATTATCTCGTGCTCAGCGTCTATCATTAATATATTCCACCATTACAAAACCACCTACATAGGCATGCTGAATTCATTCTGCCTTCAGTGTATTTAACACTTTTTTTTCCCCCCATATGAGAAGTAATAGCAGAGAGGTCCAGAACATAGACTCCAGAGTTTTCAATTCTAGCTTCATCACTTATTAGCCACGTAACATTGGGAAGGTTCTTTAACTGTTTTAACCTCAATTGCCTCATTCATAAAAAGCATGCATGATAAAAGTAAGATTTTAGTGAGTATTATTGAGAATATATGTAAAGCATTTACCACATGCCAGGCACTCTGAGAAGGATTAATAGATGTTTGCTATTGTTTTTAAATATTCAACAAATACTTATTGTCTCCTAGATGTAAGGTACTAAGCACAGAAACAACAGAATTTTATTAAGAATACAGATGGTATTTCTTTTTAAAATTCTATAACTTTCATAATTATGTTTTCTGTTCTGTGTCTTTGTGAATATATTTTAATATATTATTAGTATAGTGATTTTGATGTATATTCATTTATGATCATGAATAATACTTTTTATATTTTTAGCAAAATATTCCATCAAGTAGATGAACCATAATTTACATCCCTATAATTCTCCTGTATCAGATGTGTTGGTAGTTTGTAGTTTTCATTGTAATAAATAAAGCTCATCTATCCCAACAAATTTTCTTATTACAGAGATATAATTTAGCTAATTCTTCAACCTTCAGGATTACAGGAGGTCTGTGCTCTATCAGGTCAGTGAAAATAAACATAATGCCCTTCATTATGAAAATGGTTAGCTGTACTATTCTGTTAGATGGGTTTTATTAAAGGGTGTCCACATAGTGAAAGCCTTAGCATATATGTAGAATTGTCTTTAACCAACAACACCATATGTATTCATAGATTTTTTTCTTTTAATACACTAAACTCAAAATAGATGTAAGGGGCTGGCTTTGTCTCAGGAATGTTGTAGTTATGAAAAGAATTGGGTGGGTGCCCACTCTCATACTGTGTGGTGTAGGTATTTAAAGGATTGTTTGGTGTATGTTCATTGTGGGGTGTAAGGTTTGTGAGCTGGGGAGGCTTTGCAGAGTGTCCTTGGCAATGGATTATTACAGCTTAGGTGAAATTATAGGAAGGATGGCTGATGACCGTTACAGGATTAGTTCTTTGATTATCTATCATGAGCATGGCAAAACTTTGGAAATCAAATATTTTTCCTTAAGTTTTTGATGGTGGGAAACATGACAATGGATCCAACTCATCACTTGAAGGAAATGTATTAGGTAGGAACACTTGACCGGGCATGAGGGTTGGGAGTTTATACAAGTGTATCAGTATGTGTATTACCCCTGGGGATTCTCCTATAGTGGAAGTGTAGATTGATTCTGGTTTTCTGCTAGTATAAGAATCCTGTGATTTGTGTGTGTGTGTGTGTGTGTGTGTGTGTGTGTGTGTGTGTGTGTGTGTGTGTGTGTGTTCTCTCTCTCTCTCTCTCACACACACACACCCTTGCATCTCCAAATTATTTCTTCGAATAGTCAAAAATGGTGTTTTGTTCAGAAGATAAGAACTTCTGAAAGTTTCTTGTTACTTATTTCAAATTGCTTTCCAGAAAGAATATACCAGTTTGTACTCCCATTCATATTAATTTATTGGTTCAACAGCTATTTTTTTAATGCCAGCTGTATATTAATAGAGGACCATAATAGTAAAGCCCTATTCTTGTCTAGTTTCTAGTTTATAACCTAGTGGCGGTATGGGTAGTAAAAGATATATAATGTATATAATATAATTTTAAGTAGTGAGAAATGACATGATCATAAATAAAAACAGGTGAGGGTACAGAGAATGAGGAAGTAGAGGTAATACTTTAGACAGGGTCGGCAAAGATAGGAGAGGCCTTTCTAAGTTAACATTGAATAGAGACTTACAAACTATTTTATTGTCAGTCTCCCTACATTTATTAAAGCACTGAGTATTGCTTTTAAAAATATCTGCCAGTTCAAATGAAAAATATTTTAAATTTTTATTTAAAATTTTATTTTTTCATTGGCTGTTTATTAATTATTGCTTGAAATATTTAATTGCGAACTATCTTTTTATTTGTAGTAGTTGGTTATTGGACTTTGAATTGCTATAATCCTTAACTTTATATAACAAAAAGGCATAGTATTCAAGTTTGGCCTCTCAGAGAGGGAAACATGAAACTTAAGATGAAAATAAGTGACTTTTATTATTGTGGCTCCTGGTAATAGTTCTTGCTGAGATTTTTACTAAGGCTGATTTTAGTAACTGAGGTAGCAGATTGTATTAAAGGATATTGAACATGAATTATTGAGTTGGTGCTGATGAGTATAATTGTTTAGAGAACAGTGTTGGTGCCAAGATTTCTGACTTGTTCTTCGAAAGGACCTGTTTACTTCCCCCTTCTTATAAATTTTTGCCTTTGGACTTGGGAGGACTTAGTGTATGAATAGGACAGCTGATTCCCTCCACCACTGGAGAAATGGCCTTGTGTTTTCCTGTCCACAGGTTTAGTAACATTTGCTGTTGAATAATTAAAATTAATTTAAGAAAACCCCAAAGGTGTGGGAGTTAATAGCTGGCAAAATTGAAGACAAAAGAGCTTTCTTAGGAAATGTACTTTTCCAAGTTCAGCTTATAATGTTTATGATGTGATTGTCCCTTTTATTTGCTTACTTATCACAAAAGGATTGTTTATAATTACTACACTAATATTCTGGCCTATAAAAATTATTTTTTATGCAAAGCAAGGTCTTAGATTCAGGTTTTCTTTATTAAACGTATATTATGTATGCTAATCCAATACTTTGAATTAAAATAATGAGTGTTTGCAATTTGGTTTCTAAATAGCAATGAAACCACTTTTGCTTTAAACTTAGTACTAATAAAAAAAGAAATAAGTTCCTTATCCAAAGTTGGACAAGAAATAATTTCCAGTGAATAGATTTCATTTATGAATACTTCTACTTGTTCCATTCATTTATTCAGTTATTTACTCAACAAATATATGAGTGCTGCCAGTGAGCCTGACACTTAAAGGTGATGGATATGGTGGGGGCAGAACCATACGGTAGTCACTGTCCTCATGGAGTTTATAGTCATAAAACAGACGTGAAGCACTGGACAGACAATTAGGAGACAGTGTAATAATTGTAATGATAGAAGCTTGGTAGTACCTGAAGCAATAAGTGGGGGCCATACCAGATTCAATCCAGGGTCTGAGGGTCACAAGAGGCTTCTAACAGAAGTGATGATTTTGCTGTGTGGTTCTTGGACTCCTTGACAAAGTACATGTGTGCCTGCACATATACACCCACACAAGAGACTTTAAACATTTTAAAAATTCTTTTAATTGTGATGAAAACATATAATATAAAATTTACTGTCTTAACCATTTTTAAGTGTACACTTCAGTAGTGTTAAATATATTCACATTGTTGTGCAACCGATCTCTAGAACTTTTTCATCTTGCAAAACGCAAACTCTGTACCCATTAAACAACTCTCATTTCCCCCTACCCCCATCCTGTGGCAACAACCATTCTGCTTTCTGTCTCTCTGAATTTGACTACTCTAGATAACTCATATAAGTGGATAAAAGTTTTTTTAATCTTAGGTTTTCTTTCTGTTGTTCTAAAAGTTGCCTGAGTTCCGCTACCAGTTACATATCCTTGGTTTTGCTTTCCTTGACAAATATGAGAAGATACAGAAGCGTGGGGATTGTTACATGGCAGTGTTCTTGCCAGTGGAAACATGAAGCCAGCATAGCCGAAGGGAGATCTGCTCTCTGCGGCCATCCTGAGAAGTCGTCAGGCAGCATGGAGCCATTGTAGGAAAAGCATAGTTTGGAAAGGCAGAAATATTATCAAAACTTGCATTTTTCTCATCTCAGAAGACTGTCTTAAACCAGAGTTTGGCAGACCTTTTCTGTAAAGGTCCAAATAGTAAATATCTTAGGCTCTGTAGACGATGCGATCTCTATCATGATTACTCAGCTCAGTCATAGCAGCAAGAAAGCCACCACAGACAACATGTAAACTAATGGGAGTGTCGGTGTTCCAGTAATACTTTAGGAAACAGGTGGCAGACCTGATTGTCCCACAGACTACAGTTTGTTCACCCATCTTAAACTATCCTCAAGCTACACATGACTGGGTGAAACCCACACCTGGAGATCATTAAGCTTGCTTTGTGACCTAAAGCAGAGGGAGAAACTCAATACCATATTTTATCAAATTTATGCCATTGATTATCAGTTACACCTTTCATGTACCAGTAAGAACAAAAAAAAGTGCAACCAATTAATTCTAAGTTCCCACTGGTTGTATAATGCATCTTGGTTGCAAAAACATTAAAATGTGGGGTGGGTTAGAGAGTGTGTCTGAATCAGTGATGTGGTGATAACAGCAGCCAGCATTTGAATTCTTACTGTGGGTCACACATCTTGCTTAGCACTTTACATGCATTATCTCATTTGTCCTCATAACAAATTAATGAAGTAAATGAAAAAGGCTTAGAGCAGTTAAATAATTTGCCATAATAAGCAGTGGAGTCTAAGATTCAAACCTGGGCAGCCTGGCATTAATCCTGTGCTCTCAGCTACTGTACTGTACAGCCTCGTTCATTTTTGGTGCAGTCCGTTTTCTCAAATGCCATTCACACTGGAATTGATATAGTTTATTATAGTGATTTGAATCATTTCATGGAGGAAATAGCAGCTACATCAATTCCCTTTAACATGTCCTTGCAATTTCAGACCTTTCTCAGGGCAGCCAACTAGTGGTTTTCGTCCATTATGTGCCTGCTGGTTTCCTCAAAGAATAATTATTAATTAACCTCTTCTGAAAATGTTTTTAAAATGATAACATTTATGAACCAAGCAAAACTTGTGCTGGAAGAGAAATCTTGGTGCTCCATGAAACCTGTGATGCCGGCCAGCACCCTGGTCCTGCTCCTGCAGAGGAGAGGGAGCGCCACATGTCACTGTCACTCACCCTCTTGTGCATATGTGAGCTTTGCATTGAAGATGGTGCAATCCTGCATGAGTGATGCAGACTTCACCAAACATGACCTTACAGACTTTGGAAAGCAGATAATAGATGAGCCATTGAGCCCTCACAGTCTGGAGAATTCTGTTGTTTCTAGCGCAAGCCTGCTTTCAACTGATGGAGCAAGTAGTGAGTTTGCCGGGAAGAGAGTTGAGGTTTTCAGTACTTGTGATCATCAAAAAGAAAAGTCAAAATGGAATGGCAAATAAAAATGGCATGCATGTGACCATCTCAAACTGTATCACAGTGTCATCTTATTCAAACCAAACAGAGGCCATCTCATTGAAATTCAGTTTGGAGAGAGTTAAAGTTTAGTTTTTGCTTTACTTGCATATTAACTTTCACTGGGAAGTAAAGAGCATCTCTCATAAAGATTATTTTTATATTCTGTGAATGAAATTTCCACTGTAGTGAAGTAAATTTTATTCAAAATATTTTAGTTTGGAGGAGGGGGGGGAGTGTGGAATTGCAGTTTTCTGAAAGAGAGTCCATTAACTTCTGATTTTCACAAGGGTCTGATAGCTCATAAAGCCCGATAACCACACTGGGCTGACCTGAGATGTGCAGGATGAAGAAATGGTAACTGGTGAAGATAGGTTGCATGGGGCAGTGGGGGAAGGGAGTGCTGAGGCCTACAAGCAAGAAATGGGGCACGTTAGAGACTGAGGGGGCGTTGGTGAGCTTGTTGGTGGACCATGTGATAATGTACTCGTACATGATTTGCCCGCTTTCCCTTAATGAAGAAAACTCTCTGGTCTAGGTATGATTTTTCTGTCATTAATCTGTAGGAGCTTTCAAACCACCCAGATTTTGGTCATTACGTTTAGAAATGTGAAATGAGGAAATGGTAAGGGACGGTACCTAGCACAGAACTTGACACACAGACACTGTGCAGTCAGGGTGTCTGCAGTGAATAAGCCGATGTTCTTGGGACACTTCCTGTGCATATGCAGTGTCATTCCAAACTTGTTTTTCTGTTTACTCAGACCATTCTTTCTGGCAAACTTGCTTTTGTTGGAAAAAAAAAATCATTCAGATTGCAATAAGCATACCCTTGTGAACCGTAACAGGGCAGGTACTGTTAGCTTGTTTGGGATATTTGGCACTGTCTCCAGGAATAGCACAAATATGTTACCAAGAACTGGGTTATACTATTGCTAATGGGAACAGTGTGTCCATGACTGTGTGATGAATTCGGCTTTTCTTCTAACTGGAAACTAAGTTGTGAACAGACTTGGCAGTATACAGATCATGGTAGACAGTTTTTAAAAGATCCTTTAAAAAAATCTTTCAGCTTCTGCAGAAAAACTATATTGACATCGTAGAGGGCAGAATGTTGTTTAAATCACGTTCTTTGGTAGATTGCCAACTACTTTCTTTTGTTCATTCCCTAGAGGAAGTTGGGTCATTGACCAATTCTTTCATCCCAGGGAGAAGGTAATGTGAGTGGCCTAGCCTCCCTTGCACATTTTGCAGGGACCTCATGGGGTTTGCCCCACCTCACCTGTAAAAATTGCCCTGCTGTATATTTAGTTGCAGTAGAGGTCTTCTTAGAACACTGAACTCTATTCATGTGTGAGACAAAGAAAAACAGGGTGATTAGGATTGAAAGCACAAAGATCGCACTAGTAATTAACTAATGTGATTCAGTCAGAGTAACATCGAGGCCGTACCCGACAGTGCCTGGCACTCCCTGTTGTCTCCAAACAACATCTCGTCTTTTCCTGAGTAGATGTCTTTCTGCATTCTCTCCTGAGGGAGCTGAGAAGGGGAAAGTGGAGAGCAGGTTGAAAAATGTCTATCACTAAGTGTGTCCAGTATAACTTCAACTGTTGCCAAGAAACTTTCTAACACAGATCCCCTTGGCTTTTGGAACTGAACTGAGTGAGCTCTGTGGGAATGCTTCGTGAAACCCCTGATGAGGGTGTGGACAACATGACCAACAGCAAGAACTTCTATTGGCATATAGGATGATGTACATGGTGGAAAGCTGTGCTTACCACCTAATTTAACGCATAATAAGCTTTAGACAGAGAGTGTCCTGACTTCCGGGAATCAAACAAGTGGTACCTTTCTTTGCATGTATGTATGTATCCATTCATCTGTAGATGGACGTTTGAGTTGCTTCCACCTTTTAGCTATTGTGAATAATGCTGCTGTGAAGGTGAGTGTAGAAACATGTCTTTGAGAACCTGTTTTCAATTATTGGGGGTATAAACTCAGAAGTAAAATTGCTGAATCATGATAATTCTATTTTTATTTTTTTTAGGAACCACCATACTTCTTTCCTTAACATCTTCACCATTTTTACATTCCCACCAACAGTGCCCAATGGCTCCAAAAGCATTTTTTTAAATATTGATGATGTGTGTTCAGTGTTGCTATGCTGACATTATTCTAATAATTTGTTTGTAGGGTCTTTGGATTGTCTGTATATAAAATCATATCTGAATAATGACACTTTTGTTTCTCCTAATGGATATATAAATTGCATACTATATGACAATGAAAAGTGAATGTACTGTAGCTACATGCATTAATGTGTATTCTTAAATATAACATTGAATTAAAGAAGCAAGGTACAAAAGGATACTTTATAGTATGATTCAATTTATTTAAAAGTATAGAGACAAAATTAAGTAAAAATGTTACTATGGAGACATACATAGGTGGTAAAACTATAGAGAGTAAAAGTCAAGCTGGTGGTTACCACTAGGAGAGGAATGTGATACAGACAGATACATGCAGGCTTCTAAATTATGGCAGCGTTCTTTTTTATTTAGGTTATTCTTTCAACTGTATATATTTTATAAGCTTTGTATGTATGATGTTTCACAATGAAAATTTTTTAGGTGAAATTTAAAAATAGGCCTGTCTCACCATAAAGAAAAAGATTTTGCTTCTTTGTATTCTATTTTTTTAAAAAGCATATTCAAAGAAGCATTAAATAGGTAAAAATATTTCTGAACAGCTTTACCTAAAATGAATGTGTGAACCAGGGGTTTTCAGTTAAATTGATTTTCAGCCCCTTGTGAGACCTCTCAATAATGAGGAGCATGAGGCACTCTTCTCCAAGACTCTCCACAGATTCTTTTCTGGGAAGTCAAAAGGAACAACTAAATGGAAATGCTTGGCGTTTAAAAGATAATTGGAAAATAATTGCCTTGGTCCCATTTGCTAATCCTTTTGAGTAAATATAATGCACCCAAGAAATTCTCCTAACCTAATAATAGACTGTGATACAGTAGAAGCCATTGTTTCACAGTGGCATTGCTTTTACTGACTGGTTGATTTCAGCAGCTGGGTTAGAAAGGATAATAACCCACAATGTTAGATCAGGGCTACAAAAGGAAGCTCTGCCACTTACTCTCCCTTTTCTAGTAGTGTGACACTTAAATTGGACTTTTTCTCCCAAGTGATATTACCCGTTCCTTGGAAATGCCGAACAAATGATGTTCATTCAGAGCAGTGGAGTCCAAATATAACATCCTTCAAGGAAAGTCAGTCACCTGGGCCATGGGCACTTGGTGTGTGTATGTTAAGCATCCAAGTTGTCACCACCCATATGTTTTCCTCACCTGGGCCAGGTGCTGCCAGGGAAGCATCTGATGTGGTCTGTGTTCTTTCCTGCCTCCCGTCCTGCCCCCTTTCTTGGTGGTTTGCACCCCAGTATTTAGGTGGCACCCACTGGAAGACTATGGTGCCCACGGACCTGTCCACTCCTCTGGTTCTTTTCCTGTCACCAGCCCTTCTTTTGAATATGAGGGACCACTGAAGACTACTTAGTGGCACTTACCAGGAAGATTGACAATCCTACCACATTAGGAAATAATTTAGAATGAGTGATAACCAGGGTGATAACCAGCAGAGAGTCTTGGAGAAGAGTGCTTCATGCTCCTCCTCATTTACACCAAACAAGAAGTGTATTCATCTGCACTTGGCAGTTAATACAGTATCTTCCAGGGTAGAGGAAATCAGAGTCACAGACTAGTTTTTGTGAAGAGCTGTTAACAGCAGGCATTGTGTGGTCAGGAATCTACATATGACATGTATGATGTTTGACCAAGTATAAAGGGATTTTTGCCTCCACAGCCTAATATGAGCCCGTCAACTCCTTTCTCAATCACAGACTTCATCCATGACACACACACATCACACACACCTACAGGTAGCAGAACAAATGAAAACAGCTCAGTGTTCGCTGAGCACTGTCTCGGTGGTGGTATTTTTTTTTCAGTCCCCCTCAAGTGTTATCCATCTTACACCATGAAGAGCACATTTGATGACCTATTCCGTTAAAGAAAGATAACAGCAAAAAAAGTCCCATAAGTGATTAGAAAATACATTGTGATCTTTTTAAAAAGCCTTCACTTTTCTAACATGTTTAGACTTGCTTGCACTTTGCTTTGAACAAAAGAATTTGGGCTTCCACTGTGTCATTGTTCCTTTAGGATGAGGGAGAAGTTGAAGATCAAGGCCGTGTGCTCACAGAAATAGATGAGGGCATAGGGAGGAGATGGGTCTTGGATCCTCTCAAGCCCTCTAGCTCTCCACCAGGACATTTGGAACACTGAGAAAACTTAATTTTCCAGTGTACTCTTTCATATAATGATGCCCAAAAGTTAAATTCTTAAGGAAGGAATTCTATCCTTATACATACCTAGAAGTATGACAAAATCCATATGCCACCTTCCCCTGAAGGACAAACTTACAACTGAACGGAGGAGAATGACAAAGAATATTTTGGTTTCAATTTTTGCCTCCTTTGAGAGAAGGAACAATGTGATCAATTATACATATACTTCTCCAGAACTGAAATAGATCCAGAGCTCACCAGAAATATTTACAGACTTGATGAGTTTTGTGTATACTATTTGCTATGTTGTTGCAAATTGGGGATTCTCAGTGTTTGAAGGTAGTCCAAGAGACTTGGATGATCTCACCAGCCTGATGTTTGTAGATTGTAGCTTTTCCCCCTTTTCTCCACTGTAATATAAATGAACCACTGAACTATGTATTTGATTTTGAAACAGTAGGACCTGTGACATTATAGGAAATGCAGCTGAAACTTTCCACAGAGAAAGCAAAACTCTTTAAGGAAGCCTGGAAGTAACCCTGGTTATTGATTTGGTTTAATCTCTCATAAAGCTTTCTGAATTACTTATGTAATTTTTTTTCTTTTTAATTTTAGATTCAACCCTATGAAAAGATAAAGGCCAGGGGTTTACCTGATAACATATCTTCTGTGCTGAACAAGCTGGTGGTGGTAAAACTCAATGGTGGTTTGGGAACAAGCATGGGCTGCAAAGGCCCCAAAAGTCTGATTGGTGTGAGGAACGAGAATACCTTTTTGGATCTGACCGTTCAGCAAATTGAAGTGAGTGCCATGAAGCCTTCTCATGAGCTACTTAAAATCGTTTTTAGCTCTTAGGTTATTATAAACATTACCTTATAAAATAACAGGTGTGGATTTGAGCTAGTCAGGGAGCTTGCTATCTTTAGTCTCTGTATTAGTATATAAAAAGGTTTGGTGCTCCTAAGGGCAAATCCTTAGGGTGATGTAAAAGCTTTTGATCTTTAAATAGCATTTGCAGTTGCTGAAATCTCTGGGTCTGTTCGGATTCTTTTATGTCCTCTCCTCTGTCCCCCTTTCTTTCTAGTGGCAGCCTCCATCACAGCTGGGATGGCTTTCTGAACCCTTTTGGGAGGCTGGGGAGAATTTCACATATCTGGTTGGGTGCCATGGATGCTAAGAACTGTTCTTGGCTTCCTCTTATGGTAAAGTCATTAGTCATAGCCCATAAGCCTTCAGAGGCAGTGGCCCTATCTTTTCATCTCTTTATCCCCAGTGTCTAATGCAGAGCTGGCAGCCACAATAATAACACTAGCAGTAGCAGCAGCTAACGGTTATCCAGCACTTATTATAACCAAGTATTATTCTAAACTTTTTATGTGAATTGACTCATTTGTTCCTCTCAACAACTCTAAGTACTCTCATCCCCATTCTACAGATGAGGTAACCACAGCACAGAGAGGTTCATTTACTGCCCTAGGCTCCCTAGCTAGTTAGTAAATGCAGAATCCAACTTTGAACATAGTTCAGACAGACTTCTAAGACCCTGTTTTCTTCCCATTCTGTGTTGCCCCTTAGCTCCTTCTGGAGATTGAAAAGATTTCAGTTGGGGTGTGATTCATAATTCTGGACATAGTCCTGACAATAGGGAGCCGTGTGTTTGTACCATGTGTACTTTCACCCACCCAACACTCTGGACACAGACTAAATGCTTAGTCATCACTCGCCAATCCAACCAGGGCACTGTGGCTGAGCACATGGCTCCAGTCAAACTACAGCGGGGAGGGCGGGGTCCTGGCTCTGCTGCTGACCTGCCACCTCCCTGGGCCTCAGTTTAGCCATCTGTGAAATGGAGACAATAGTTTCTGTCTCAGAGAGTTGTGATTTAATGAGCAAGTACATGGTAAATTGCTTTGCAAAATGTCTGGCTTATGCTAAGTAGTTACTTCAAATCTATATATTTGGCTACATACAGATAATGTTCCAGGCATTCTGTGATTTACCAATTGCAAGTTAATCTTATACTTTGAAGCAAAAGAAAAATAAGTGTGAGTAATCTGATTGTATTTTCCTCCCTAGCATTTGAACAAAACCTACAATACAGATGTTCCTCTTGTTCTAATGAACTCTTTTAACACGGATGAAGATACAAAAAAAATACTACAGAAGTACAGCCATTGTCGGGTGAAAATCTACACTTTTAACCAAAGCAGGTACAAGGAGTAAAAAATGTAACTCTGAGGGGTGTTACTCCTGGGAAAGGTGGACTTGGGATGTACATGTGCCAAAGACTGATGTTTGCAAGTGTTTGATGCCTTTAAGGCTGAACATTTAATAGATTTGACTGTTATAATCACCCTGTGGTTCTGTAACCTCTGATTCTTAAAAGAGAATCTGCTGGAGATTCTGTCCCATGTCCAGAATACCTGAGGATAGCTTTAGGGCTTTGCTTTCAGGGGGCATATTTGAGCTCCAGGTAGGGCTATGAAAATCTGTATCCCACAATACTGATAACCTTTCCTATGGGAATTAACATCCTACTATAGGCTTGGGGAAATTAAGTAAATTCTGGAGAAGATCTTCTACTTTGGAGAAGGAAAAGTAAAATTGGAATTCAGATAATGAATTGCGATCAAGCTCAGATAAATGGGGAAATAAGACTTCCATTTAAGAACAGACATGGGTCTATGTGAACATTGTACAGGAAGGGTTTTTCTGAAGTTGTACCATTAGTTTTTTTTGTTTTGTTTTTTAATCTATGTTTCCTTGGACACTTTATGTCGCAGGTGGCATGCCCCCATATTACAGCTGGTCTTCAGTCTGTTATAGGGCAGGCTCCTCTTCCCCGTCGCCAGCCCCTGCACATGCTCACTCGGGGCAGGAAGCAGATTTCCGAGCACTGACCTGCTGTTGATTTCTTGGGAAAGAAAGAGCACCATCCCTGAATGTATCTGTTTATAATGGACAGCTTTTCTAAAATAGGTTTCCAAGGAAAAGAATAATCCTACAACCAAATAAGTTTGAGAACATTTACTTACTATATCTCCCCTCTTGGAGAGTCATGAAACCTATTAATATCTTAAAAATATGGCCTCCCATCTGTATGACCATGGAAAAAAATTTTTGCAGCAAATATTTCTCTCTAGGAAACTGAATTTTGGATAACAGACAATGAGATTTTCTTAAATGGATTCACCTATGATTAAATTACTTACTGTTAGTAAGACTGAAAAGGAGGGAAGTTTTATTTAAATGCATTGTTTTTCTTAAAGGTCTGGAATGCTCTGCAAAGTTGATATTGAAAATGAACTTTTTTTTCCAAAGGTACCCGAGGATTAATAAAGAATCTTTATTGCCTGTAGCAAAGGATGTGTCGTACTCAGGGGAAAATACGGAAGCTTGGTACCCTCCAGGTCACGGTGATATTTACGCCAGTTTCTACAACTCTGGTTTGCTGGATACCTTTATAGGAGAAGGCAAAGAGTACATTTTCGTGTCTAACATAGACAATCTGGGTGCCACAGTGGATCTTTATATTCTTAATCATCTAATGAACCCACCCAATGGAAAACCCTGTGAATTTGTCATGGAAGTCACAAATAAAACACGTGCAGATGTGAAGGTAAATACTGAGGAAGCAGTTCGGGGATTCCCATCTTCACATTTCATAGGTTATATATTTCAAAGTTTTTATTGGAAAGTTTCTGTGTTAAGCAGAACATTTCTCCGTTTGCTGACATCACTGGAAGACAGTGAGACAGCACTGTGTAGAGCACCCCGTGTTCTGACATAACAGTGTATATAAATTCAGATTTAATGGTATTACAGTCATCTTTATTTTTTGAATAATCTATATGGGCAATTTTAATTGAACAGTTCCACATATATTTATAACAAAGAACCGTGAAAACACTTTCAATACCTTTGTTCAGACTTTTAATATTCTTCGAGTTGGGTACTTAAATGTTTTTATTTCATTGTTCCTTTAATGAAAATTTACTATTTCTATTTCCACAGTATGTATTTCTCTATATTTTTTTTTAAAGATTTTTATTGGGGAATTGGGGGGATGGGAACAGTAGTGGGGGAGTTGGGGGAAGGGGAACAGACAAGTTGCTGTCTTTTTGTTCTTCAGTCTAGTTGTGGAGGACGTTGCTTCACTGGCCCAAGTTGGCACCATCATTGCGCTCTTCCCAGGCAAGGCAGATCAGTCGCCGGCTTCTGGATGGCTGCTCACTGCGGCTGCTGGCCGCTCACGCTGGCTGCTGGCTACATACGGTAGCCCATGGCAACCCACTGCAGCAGGGGCTGCAGCCTACGCCATTGCCGGCGACTCACGGCAGCCCAGGTCCAGGTTGAGCTGTTGTTCAACATCTTAGCTGTGGAGGGCAGTGTCACTGGCCCTCATATGTGGGATCCGAACTGGGGCCCTCTGGCATCCCAAGCCAGTTCTTAACCATCGCGCCACTCGGCCAGCCCTTTCTCTATATTTTTTGACGAGACCCACTCGTCAACCGAAGCTACCCGAGTGGATTAGGTGGGAGATTAGGAAAGAAACAGACGAAAGCTGGGATCAGGAGGTCCACTGACTGCTGATGGCGGAGCAATGGCCCAGTTTATTTTTTGCACAATGCTTATATAGCAGTAAGCAGCTGCAGGGGGTCTGTTTAGGCAGTAGTAAGTTACATTTTGTTATGCACTTCTCAGAGGCACCTGCGGCTTCAGCTGTTCTTTCCTCTTCACGGATCAATGAGGGTGGAACGTTCCCTGAACTGTTCCACAGGCTGTGAGGACCCTGTCAGCTCACAGCCTACTCCCCACAATTTTTTATCACTAATATCTCTGTAGTTGCACAAAAGCTGCAGTTGTTTGGCACAAAGCAAAAATTTGATTTTTAAACTTCACATGTTCAGTGGTGGTAACACTTGGCCTTTGATGAAATGGTACCCAAGGTTTTACTAATTACCCACAGGGAGTAAGAAAAGCGGGCTGTGTGTGAATACGACAGTGATCAGTCCCTGGGCTGGGTGCTGTGCCTCTTGTAAACGGCCCCCTCACACAGGATGAATGCTGCCCTCTTGCCACATTGCCGTGGCCTCATGACTGTAAGAACATCTCTAGGCTGAGGCCACTCGGGTCACCTCTCATCCACATATGCCTTTGTCTTCCCTTTTCTCCCCTCATCCTAGAGCCAGTCAGAGCAGATCTGAGGTGGTGGGCCTGGTTATTTGGTGATGGATGGTGGTTTGGGAATCAGAGGAAGGGCTGTTCCTGTAGTAAACCTTCAGAAAGTGAGGAAGACTGATGTACTCCCAGGGCTTTTATTACGGACAGGAGGGCGAGCGTACAGTAGTATAAACGGACAGGCATCCTAAATTACTTTCATCCCACCGTCACATGTATGTTGCTTTAAATCACTGCCAGTACTTTTTGTTTCTGAGGGATTTCATTATTAGTGTCTTCTCTATAACATTCATAGGCTATCAGCAGTGTGACATGGTGGTAGGTGGGAGAGATGTGAAGGCACTCACTTTTCTCTGCCTTTCTAGGGTGGGACGCTCACTCAGTATGAAGGCAAATTGAGACTGGTGGAAATTGCTCAAGTGCCAAAAGCACATGTCGATGAGTTCAAGTCTGTGTCAAAATTCAAAATATTCAACACAAACAACCTCTGGATCTCTCTTGCAGCAGTTAAAAGGCTGCAGGAACAGAATGCTATTGACATGGAAATCATTGTGAATCCGAAGGTAAGCCAAGTGCCGGCCCTGGCTCCGTTCCTGAGGTGACCACAGGCCACACACAGACCCGCTGCTCACTGGTCTGGCCCGTCCATCCCATTGGCCACTCCTTTTGGCCTAGTCAGTCTCCCCAGTTCCTGGCCCCGTCCTTCAGTCTACACCATCCCTTTGGCGTGCCAAGTTGTGGTGCCCTCACTTGGCCCCGGGCTGTAGTAGCAACAAGAGCAAGAGTACTGGGCCCCAAAGGAGGGACCTACCTCAGCCTGCTTGCTGCCCGTACTTACAGGCCTTTTGGCCAGAGGCACCTTGCAGGAGTTTTCTGAACCTTTGGTTCTTTGTCATAAACAGGGAATGTTACTGAACATAAGAGTTATGACACTGGAAAAAGATCACATGTATAAGTACCTGGCTTATGGTACGTACTTGATAAGTGTCAGTTCTCCAAATTCTGTTTCCTTCAATGAATCCCTGAAACTACTCCCCAAATATTAACTATCCCACATAGAACTAAGTTGCTAAAACCTGTGTTTGTCTCCCTTCCCTCTTCCTATCTTACAGACTTTGGATGGAGGCCTGAATGTCATTCAGTTAGAAACTGCCGTCGGGGCTGCCATTAAAAGTTTTGAGAACTCTCTAGGTATTAATGTTCCTAGAAGCCGCTTTCTGCCTGTCAAAACCACATCAGATCTCTTGCTTGTGATGTCAAACCTCTATAGCCTTAATGCAGGATCTTTGACAATGAGTGAAAAGCGGGAATTTCCTACAGTGCCCTTGGTTAAATTAGGCAGTTCTTTTACAAAGGTATGTAATTATAAAGATATCTTCTGTTTCTCCTAAGACTATTACTGCTTTCATCAGTGGGAGCATGTTAATTCTGGCTTCACAAAGCTTTATTGAGCCTCTGCCATGTGCTGGGCAGTGTTCTAGGTCCTAGATATTTAGTAGTAAATAAAAAAGACTAAGATCCTTGCCTTCATGGATATTCTGGTAGGGTAAGGATGATCAGTAAACAAACTGAATGTATAGTCTGCCAAGTGGTGGAAAATGCTATGGAGAAAAATCAAGTGTGAATCAGAATGTATGGGCAGGGTGGTCAGAGACAGCCTCACTGTGAAATGGAGTGTGTCATGCAGGTGTCTGGAGTGAAAGCATTTCAGGCAGGGGGAACAGCAAGTACAGTAAAACCCCACCCTATGTAAGTGGAATCCAAAAAATTTAATCACGTAAAATGCTGAGACGTTGACAAGAGTGATGGAGTTAGCCTTGGGGCTGGCCTGCAGAGCACCCCTGGGCCACCCAAATCTGTTCTAGTCCTGACTGCAGTTTAGTGCCACCTGCTGTGGATGTGCGTACTGCCTGATATTGATGGGGATGAGTATGGGTCCTGTGGCTGTGCTGGAATTTCCAGAATAGCATCTGGCATTTTGGGAGTCTCCCCATTTAGTGCCTCTTTCATCAGCCTGGTTGGGCTGGGAAAATCCTGGTGATACAAGATGGAAATGCCAACCATGTTTCAGCTATCCTCCACTCTCCCTTCGCTTCCTCCCATTCTCCCTCGCCTCTTCCACATTCTGCAGGAGATAAGAGCTTTAGCTGCCCCACTTTGAGAACAGGGGCTCAGTGGGCAATGGCTGCAGCAGAGTGAGCAAGTGAGGGACTGCGAGTGGGGTGGATAGTTGGTTAAAGAGGGAACAGGCCAGATGGTGTAGAACCTTGTGACTGAATATTGGGAGTGTGGCTTTTTTTTCCTGGTGGATGAGAAGCCATGGAGAGTTGTGAACTGAGGGGTGAATCAGGGAGCAATGGTAGAACCAGGGAGACTAGGG
The DNA here is from genome assembly GCF_001890085.2 of Hipposideros armiger. NCBI lineage: Eukaryota > Metazoa > Chordata > Mammalia > Chiroptera > Hipposideridae > Hipposideros > Hipposideros armiger. Next base: position 5,217,385 of record NW_017731352.1, read on the forward strand.
AATAGGATGTTGCCAGGATCCTGGCAGAAGGCAACGAAGGCTTGGCTTAATGTGACGGCAGTGAAAATAGTGAAAAATGTTGACATTCTGAGAGATATTGAAAGTTGTACCTACAGGATTTGCTGTTGGAGTAGATGGGAGGGTAAGAGAGGAAAGAGTAAGGATGACTCCACGGTTTTTGGCCTGTGCAGCTGGAAGCACGGAATCGCCATTTACTGAGAAGGAAGAAAGCTTGGGTAGAATAGGTGTAGGGGGAGCGGGAAGAGGAGTTAAATTGTGGAGATACTGTAGTTATTAGAACTTCAAATGGAGAACTTGAATGTATAAGTAGAGCTCAGAAGAGAGATCTAGAAGAGATAAATTTGAGTGTTGTCAGAGATTCGAAAGTATACCAGATATGCTTGAATAAGATACGGATCAGCTAGGGAGTGGGGCGTGGAGGTGGGTGGTCCAAGAACTGAGCCCTGGGGTACTCCAAGGCTCGGGGGATGGAATGAGGTGGAGGAAGCAGCAAAGGTGACTGAGTTGTTGCAGGTGAGGAATTGGATAGAAAACCATAAGTGTGTGTCCTGAAAGCCAAATGAAGAAAATATTTCAAGAAAAGAGGGAGTGATCATTGTCCAGTGCTACTGCTGAATAAGACTTCATCATCAGATTTATCAGTATAGAGGTTTTGGAACTGACTGAAATGGATTTAAAAAGAGAATGAGAAGAGAAATTGGGAGATATGATATAGACAACTTATTCAAGAATTTTGCTTTAAAGAAAATCCTGAATGGAGCCATAGATAGGAAGGGATATTAGATTTAAGAGGTGTTTTGTTTTGTTTTGTTTTGTTTTGTTTTGTTTTGTTTAAGATGGGAGAATTTATAATGTTTACATTGATGCAATCAAGGGGGCAAGAAATTAAAATGAAAGGGGAATTGCTAGAAAGTATTCTTGAATCGGCCACAAGAAGGGTTGGCCTTAAATTGGAGTAGAAACAATCCAACTGTAGTACTAGGAGGGACAGAGTAAAAGGGGTCGGGGGAGCAGTGGGGATGGTGGTGGTGGTGGTGGTGGTAGAAGCCAGGGAAGTTTTCCAATTTTTCTCAGCAAAATAGGAAACAAAGCCATATAGGGCAATTTCTAGTGCCTGTAAATATAAGGGAATAAGAGGCAAAGACAGTGATCATTTATAATGATAATTTGTGCAGTTGCTCTTCCTAAAATATATTCCTACCCATCCCTCAAGCCCAGCTTCAGTCTTCTTGCTTCTGCTCCAGATTAAGTGAACTACTCATCTGGATCTTAGATGTTGGTTGTCTTTTTTTTTTTTCTAATGTCTGATCTGCTCAGCTATATTGTCAATTGCTTGATTGTAGGGACAATTCTTACCTCCAGGTCTGTCCTGCATATAGTGAGTGCTAAACAAATAGGTTCTTCTCATAGAGGGCCTGAGCTTGGCCATAAACAGAATGTTTTTACAGTTCAGTTAAACTATTTTGTTAAATAATTTAATCCCTATCTCATTTTTGAAACAATTTTTATCTCTTTTTCTTTCAGGTTCAGGACTATCTAAGGAGATTCGAAAGTATACCAGATATGCTTGAATTGGATCACCTCACAGTTTCAGGAGATGTGACATTTGGCAAGAATGTTTCATTAAAGGTGTGTTGTTATGAAAATTACAGTTCTTATATTGGGTCATCGGGAAAGTCATGACACATTTTTGCATTGAAAAACATGGAAAAATACATCATGACTTTCCCGACAACCCAATAGCTTTACAAAAACAGGTTTCATTTTCTAGTCCTAAATTTACCTTTATTTTAAGGAATACTTCTTAGTCTGTACCAGATATTTATAAGACACACATTTTAAAAATGAAATACATTACCACAATATTCAGTATTAATACTGCCTTCCATAGATATAAAACGTACTTAAAATACAATCGTAATTGTTGTATATAGGAATTTTGTGGAATATAGCATTCAAATGGAAAGCAAACACTAATAAATAATTGAGCTGGTACTATTTTATTGAAATATGACAATCTTTCAAATAGAATCACTGTTAAATTAGCGTTAGCTCACTAAAAATGACTATTTGAATCTGAATCAAAGTAGAAAAAATGACAACTTCCTTTATATGGAATATAATCTATTCCTGTTAATCTGTTGTCATCAGTATAAACACAGTTGTTCACATTACTGTAGATCCTGGGTACTTTTATAACCATCATTCCAACCTAGCATAAGAAACAGGAAGGACTATGGGACTAAGTATTAAAACTTGGAACCAAAGATAAAACAGCTTTTTCCTAATTAAATAATTTTTAAAAATCACATACCTAGATTTCATGTGTTCTTCCTATTTAAATAAAGATCTTGAAAAAACAAAAAGATATATATTATATATATATATATATATATATTAACTATTGCTGATACTGCCTCATCTAAACAGTCTCACTTAAAATATGAAAAATTTATCAGTAAACTGTTTTTTAAAAAATACCCAAACTGATACGTAAATATAAACCAAGCACCCTTTAATTTCTTTATGAAGGTAGATAATGCTGGTGGCCTTAACAGATTTGTTTTTCATGTGCAATATTGTTTATAAATATAATTACTGCATTGCAAATGGAGTTCTACATAAACTTGATAATTGTAAGAAAAAAATCAATTGCATCTCAGCTTCCGTTGCAAGTACACTCTTGCTTTTTGTTTTCCCTGTCACATAGGGAACGGTTATCATCATCGCCAATCATGGTGATCGAATTGACATCCCACCTGGAGCAGTATTAGAGAACAAGATTGTATCTGGGAACCTTCGTATCTTGGACCACTGAAATGAAAAATACTGTGTACACTTTATACTAATTATGGGCTAAATAGTTTCTTACAATGAAATGTTCTCTAGGATTCTAAAACAGGCAGGTACTTTACTATGTTACTGTACTCTGCAGTGTTAATTTTTAGAGTTTTCTGCAGTATGCTTTTAATCTAAGAAAAACACAGATGGAAGCAATACTTTTCTTCTTTGAAGAGGACCCTGAAAGTTAGTTCATCTTAAAGTGCAATATTGTTTCATCTTAAAACTGGGGCAGCTCTGCTGGAAAAATCTTTTAACAGAGGCCTCAATGATGGTCACTTTGAATTGCTTGTGATTTCAAAAATAAAGCTGTGAAGCAATAGATGTGTACACTTATGCTTTTCAGTATTAACATTATGAAATCATGAAGAAAAATGGTTTACAGTAACTGCTAAACAGTAACTATATCAGCTGGAAGATTTATTCTTGGACTAGTTAAGTACTCACTGACCAGTTACCTAGAAAATCAAGTTTTTACATTTCTGAGATTCTTGACCACATCGTCGTCATTTCCATAGGAATTAAACTTGAAGGTACTTAGTACCTTTCATTTAGTTCTAAAGCTGGGATGCCTGCCATGCCTTCCACAGACTCTCCTTTCTTCAAACAAAGCAGTGTTTCTTCTCCCAGCTGAAAGGGAAGGGTTGGGTAGAGGTAGAGCGTTTCTTTTCCATCCTTGTTCTCTAGTATAGTGGGTGGGGTATAACATTATAAAAAGTTCCCTTTTCTTGAAGCTTCATTTCTTGAAGCTTGCTTGCCACTGAAAAATGTTCATGAATAATCTTTCGAATCAGATCTACTGATAGTTTCATTTGTGGCTTTTCTCTAAGAATCAGTTACATTTTCCAATTCTTCCATACTTGTTTTTGAGTAGGCTGCTTGTTTAATTTAAAGTTTACTGTGTACTATTAAAAAAAGTTGTCTTTTAAAGTCTGGTAATTTTTTACAGCTTTATTTTAGACAATTTAAGAACCAATGACATACCTCGGTAATGATAAAGGAAAGAAAATAGGCTTTCCTTTCAGGAAATTGAAGAGCACACAATAAGACTACTTTGTTGTACATAATCACCACAAGGTTAGGCACTCTGACAGGGTTAGGCAGGATTCCTGGTGGAGGTGAGGCACAGGCACTTTCATTTGTAGAGTGCTGCTGATTCTGATTTTGAAGGTAGGTATTATAAAAATCTTTAAATAACTTACTCACCACCTTATATTTCTGGCCTCAGCACAGCAGCCTATATTTTAAAAGTTCTATTTCTCCCTCGTCTTTGTTCATATACACATCAAAAGTAACTTGAAAACAAGAACCCAAGGGAACCATACTCTATGTTATCGAAATGTTAAAATGAGAACTCATAAGTAGGCAGAATATACAAAAATGTATTCTTACCTTTGTTAGAAATAAAGCGAAAAAAAACCAAAAAACTTCATAGATATTTTTATAAAAATACAACTGTTAAACTGCAGGCTTTTGTATACCACTTCTGAAAAGTATTTAAATTAGTTGCATAAATAAACACCAATATCTTATTCTTAATGATTACTTGTGATCATCCTTTCAAGTATTTAGACTATTCTGGAAGGCTTTACCCAGTTGACATACAGCAGTGGTTAGAAAGAATAAATATGCAACACACAAAGCCTGAATCAACATTGGTCACTAAAACAAAAACTGAATTCCTAAATCCAAGCAATCAAAAGATGTTTATTTTTTATAGAAAGATCTGTAAAAAAATAATTTTTCAAACAGCTTTACTTTCATAGAGAAAACTTTCTACAGAGGTTGACTAAGATTTTAATATTTTAAATTGTACCATCATTAAATAAGGTGGGACACCATATGAATTTCATTGCACTGGAAGAAATGCAAAGCATTTTTTAATAAAAAGTATACAGAGCATTCTAGTCAACTACAGCTGTGTTACAGCTATGTGTTCTTTTGGATTTGGTCCAAAGAAACCTGAGTCTGTTTCCAGAGAGAATGAAAAATGTTATAGACACCTGATCAGTTACTCCTCACTGAAGGAAGCACAAAATTGGCATTCCTTGTAGATCCCCACTGAATCCCAGTTTCCCAACACTGATACTTTACTTTTTCCCTTTCCCTACCCCAGTTCACTTTGGGTTCCAGGTTCAGTTCTTGAATCACAGGCATCCATATTTTCTTCACAAACATACACATCCCATGGTCAGATAAGCTATCCAGTTTTCCAATGTGTCATCACCTCTTCTGTTCCCAGATCTCGGCCATATTTAGGTCCAAATCTTTAAGGCCTTTTAAGGCTTGAAGATTTCCAGTGTAAAAAGCTACATCTGCTGTGACCAACCTAAACATTGGAGAGAAAATTATTTTTAATCTCACACTTTCTATTCAGATAATTAAAGTAGCAATTCTTACAGAGTCCTATCCTAGCAGCTAGACTATTATTTAAAATTCAGATTTCCTAGGGACAGAATGTCAATATATTTATCTTAGCAGGATTCCTGCTATCATAGACCATTTACCATTCTATTTCAATAAATGTCTTAAAAAAGAATATGCCAATGCAGCTTGGACTCAGTTTCATAATTGATCCTGCCCAACAAAATAAAGATTTATCTTAGAATGAAATACAATAGAGAAAAATAACAGGTTAAACTAAAATGTTTCTTTGATCAGTTGTCACTAGACTAAACATGCATATGTCTAATAAAAACATAGTAATAATAATATGGCAACACTTGATAAAAAGTGAATTACACTTTTGAGCACTGAGCTGTCACATTAATGCCTATACCTGGAAAAACACAGCAAGAACGCTCAGATAAACAGGAATATCAAAGCTGCATGCAAAAAAATAGGGACTGGTCTGATTAAATGTATATTTTGAAAGACATGGCCCATGGAGAAACAAATAGGAGACCTTGATTTAGTAGTTTGTAAAAGACAGGAGGAAGTCCAGCTTTAATATTTTAATGAACACATAAGTTCTAAATTGCTGGAGTACTTGGGGACAAATTTATAAGTGTCTTTGGATGTATGTTCTTAATGTTTCACTTTTTATCACATGGCAGAATTTAGTAAACAGCTTATGTACAATATACTACATAAGTGAGTTTACAAAATGATAATATATATATTTAAGATACGGAGATAATAAATGAGAAGGACTTAAAGGATACAGACAAAATTTACTAGAAGTATTGCCTAAGGGTTGGGGGAAAGACTTGTGATGGGGTCAAGGGGTACTTCAGCTTCATTTGGAATGCCATTTTTTTTAACATGATAAACATTTTTTCCACATGAAAATGACGTTAATCTGTTCTAAGCAGGAATACAAATACTCTCTATATGTCTATTTTTAAAGTATCTTATAATAAAAAAAGTCACAAAAGAGTAAGTAGAGTGCTGAGGAGGGGGAATAGGAAGCAACTGCTTAATTCCTCTTGGGGTGGTAAAAATGCTTGGAACTAAACGTGTTGACTGCACAGAAGTGGTTGTGAATGCATTTAGTGCTACTGAGTTAACTGTAAAACAGTTAAAATTTTATGTTACGTGAATTTCACTTTGAAAAAAAGAAAACATACGTTTTTATAGCCATCACAGCAAAAATTCCTTTTAAACAGTTGATTATGTCTTTGGCTGGTCTATAGGTTAATTGTCAGGGAATTCTTTCAAGGGATCGCTCAAAGACATGAATCAGCTCACACAGCATTAGTGTCTTAGAAAGTATGTGCATGAAGCTCTCTAAGGTTGTACTGACCTCTAAATAACTACATTACCACAACCAAAAAACAGGTAATGAATTAGTTTGCATGCTTCGGAACTATTGGTCTCAGAAAAATCAACCAACCCAGATTTAGTTATGGGAATAAAAGTAGAAGGGTAGAGGGGGGCTTAAAAATATTTGTTGCTTGGGCTGGCCGAATGGCTCAGGTGATTAAGAGTTGGCTTAAGAGCGCGAGCTCTGAGTAACAGGGCTGCTGGTTCAATTCCCACATGAGCCAGTGACACTGCGCCCGAGCTGAGCTGTCGCTGAGCTGCCAACAGGTGGCAGGATGGCTCAGTTGGTGTAATAACAACAAGATTGTCTGTTTGATGGTGGGCTATGCCCCTCCCTTCCCCCTCCCGCAACTAAGACTGAACTCAGCACCTTGAGCTGAGCTGCTTCCCGGATGCCTCAGTGGATAGGGCGTGCGCTCTTAACAACAAGGCTGCCGGGTTTGTCTCCCATATGGGATGGTGGCTATACCCACCCACAACTAAGATTGAACACAGCATCTTGAGCTTAGAGGCCACGAGCTGCCAACAGGAAGCCAGATGGCGACTGGTGCCCTCCACAACGAAGACTGAAGAACAACTTGGCTGGTCCCCTTCCTCAATTCCCCAACACTGTTCCCCTCCCCCAATTAAAAAAAATAAAAATATTTGTTGCTTTTTTTGAATAGTCTCTGAGAGGTATTTAGTGTTCATTATACTATCTTTGAACTTTTCTGTGACTTTGAAATTAACAAATCTTTAAAAAAGGGAAAAGAAGAACCAGATAACAATAATCAAGGGGGTGAATCAGAATTTTGCATAAAACTCCTAAATTCAGCCTGGCCGACTGAGTCAGCAGTCTAAAGTTTCCAAATAGTTTTTTGCAAAATCAATTTAGTGGACTTTTTTTTAAATGGCAAGGCCAACTTCTGACTCCAAAATACATTTTTTTCATTTGTTCCTATAAGTTTGAAATTTAAGCCTGAAACTCCTTTATATGAAATAAAATATTTTATTCCTAAAAATCCAGGGAACAGGTAACACACTAAAGAAACCATATTAAAGTGTAACAGCATGATCATTGCTTTGCATTTTGTATCTTTTTCCCCATATCTTGATCTACATTACTCTTCACAAATGTGACAATATTTTATTATCATCCCTATTTTCAAATCTCAGAAAATTAAGGCTCAGAGAGGGTAAGTGATCTCAAAGTTACACAGCTAGTAAGTGGCAGAACTTAATTCAAACTTTCTTATTCTAAAGCCTATGTTTCCTCTTACATACCACACGATTACCAATAATACATACAATTTGTTAAATGGCTTAATAAAATATGTACATATACACATTTTGTTAACCCTGTGAAGGAATTAGGCAGATTTTATCCTCATTTTATAAGTAAGGCACAGAGGTTAAGTGACTCATGGTGACACAGCTACAAAGTGGGACTTTAATTAAGAGTCCTGTCTGGATAGGGGGAAGACTATTGGGTAACCTAAGGAGGTACCACTAACCCACACTGCCTCAAAATGGACATATAAAGTCAGTTAAGTAATTGACCATTTATAAAACACTTTAACGAAGACAGAGATAAAAAGGAAGAGTTTGCTGATTTTATCATCTTTGAGCCCCAGCATGATTATAGTGGAAAAGTACAGCATAATGAATAAAAACTAATCAAACAATATGAGTATGTAGTAAAAATATGTTGAAAACATACCCATTTTGAGGTCCTCCGTCATTTATCACATTTAAGTGAGATAACTGCTTTTTCAAGTGGAGTTTGTAACTTGCATTAATTCTTAAAAATAACATCTGGAAAAGAAAGAAAGCTAAGTTTCTTAAAGCTCTATTGAAATAGAAGACAAATAGGTTATCAATATCAAATCAGAAAAAAATTGTTTTAGCCTTTGTTTTGGCTTATACTTTTAAAATGACCCTTTGTATTTTACTGCCATTTCAGTATAGTTTTTGTCTTTAGTTGGATAAAAAGCTCTTTTTTCCCCTTTTCATCAATATTTCTTTTCTTTTTTTTTTAAATATTTTATTGGGGAATTGGGGGAAGGGGAACAGACAAGTTGCTGTTGTTTTTGTTCTTCAGTCTAGTTGTGGAGGANGAGGCAGATCAGTCGCCAGCTTCTGGACGGCCGCTCACGCTGGCTGCTGGCTACACACAGTAGCTTATGGCAGCCCACTGCAGCAGGGGACTGCAGCCCACGCCATCGCCGGCGACCCACAGCAGCCCAGCTCCAGGTCGAGCTATTGTTCAGCATCTTAGCTGTAGAGGGCAGTGTCACTGCCCTCATATGTGGGATCCGAACCGGGGCCCTCTGGCGTCCCAAGCTAGTTCTTAACCATCGCGCCACTCGGCTGGCCCACAGCAGTATTTCTTTTAGTGATAGGACTTATCACTGCCATTCTGCCCCTTACAAGTCCTCTGAAAAATGTATGTGGAATCAACCATGACAGAAATAAAAGAATAAAAACAATGGAGAATTCTGTAATATATTAACTAGGAACTTGATAGAACAAAGTCTCAATGGTAGAGGCAAAGATACCTTCATCCTTCTAAACTGGTAAAATTATTTTAAAGTATTTTACTGCTCCTGTAGGCAGACTTTTTAATGCAAAGGCCCAATACTTCTTTGGGAAATACCTGACCTGAAATTATATACAATTAACCTATAGAAATGGTTTTGTGGAATAACATTTTCTATGGAAAAAATATGTTAAAAGTCATCTATGGAAAAGTTCTGTAGAATTACTGGTATTCAAGTGACAACACTGACATAAAGTCTGTCATTTCTGTCCAGCTTTGACAAGAGTTCCCTTTAGATTATGACGTAGATAAAAACCCATGAAATACTGTATGCCCAACTCCCTGAGCTGGCTAAGCCTCGCTCCAGAATAAGAACTCAGATGGCAAATCCAGAAGGTCATAAAGTCAGAAGTAGAGGATCTTATATGTAGAACAAAAAGGATGACTTGGCTTAGAAATGAAGAAAAAAAGAGACTCGAGTCAGTGCTCCAACATCTTATGGCTCTGCCTCAGTCCTCAGTGAGCCCCAAAGGAGCTGGATGATACTTAATCATGAGGTCAGTATGATTAATGCAAACCTAGGGAAGCATGAAGAAAAATGGTAACAGCTAGTATAGGATGGCAGGCTGGGGTGGCATGGGAAAGGAGACCAGCAGGAGCAAGAGCAGGCAGGAGACACTAAGAAAGCTACCCTTTGCTCCTAAATACCATTTCCATGCATTGAACCAATTACAGACAAGCTGAAATAACAAACTTGTCTAAATAGCAAAAATCTCAGTGAAAGTTAAATTCATCAGTCATACAACAAGGAGGCTTGTATTATATAACATTGTATCATTCTACAATTAGGCTTGAATGAGATCACCTGATATAGAGGGAACAAACTAAGATGGGTCTAGACTGGGAAAAAAAGGAATGCTGGAAACTTTGAAGTACTAAGAGGGAAATGAGGGACACTGGGGAGGGGGGGTAGGAGTGTCACTGAAGAATGAAGAGAACTGATAATACTTCTGTAGAGGAAGACAGTAGGGACAGTGGGTGGATATGTCATAGGTGAGAGGTGCTAAAGTCTACCCATTTTGCTATTTTTCCCAGTCTGTGCCTATTACAGATCACTTACGCTGTTCTAATAAATATTAATGATAAGGCACATTGATTTACTTTCTGTGTCATCTCATTATTAACTCTATCACTAATACTGCCCCTATCCAATTTGAATTATAATCACAGTAACATAATTTATATTCATTGATAAATGCCAACTCTGATTTTCAAATAAATAATGTAATGAATGATGTACGTAGAATCTGGGATCTCTAATACTCAAAGGACAAATGGGAAAAATCTGCTTTTTAGAATTGCTGACCATATAGCAAAGTTATTACTGCTCTGAGTAAGGGACACTTTGAAATCAGAAATTTTTAGCCATGTTTCACAAATCAGTATAACAACTGGAAAAAAGAATAATCATATTAGAATGTGAACTAAGTTTAACTGCCAAAAGCATGTAAAACACTCCAATTCTACATGCATATTAAAGGTTATATACAAGAATGTAGTATTAGGAATTACTACTCACTTGTGTTTGTTCTTCTGGAAGGAGATCAAATATAGCTTCATGCATTTTTGCCATTTGCTTACAGATATTCCTGAAACAGGCAGAAGGAACGGGAGCTTTCACCTCATACTGGCAGGGAAAAATAATGAGAATTATGTTCATGTCCTCTGGGTTGCATCTGTCCCCACAGTTCCCTAAGACAAATGTATTCTGCCCCTACTTTGTAACTTGGATACACTGGTATATAGTACTCAAGTTCAACTGTGATCTGAGCTACTCATGCAAATCTCAAGAACTTTTCATTAAATATACTAATCTACTTTGAGAGCCAGCATAACCTGTGGCTAAGAACCTAGGCTGCTTTCCTTAAGATAGACTGCTTGGGTTCAAATCCCAGTTCTTCCAATTCTTAGCTATATGACATTGCACAAGGTACTTCATTGCTCTGTATCTCAAAGGGCTTGCTGTGAGGATTTTAAAAGATGGCTCAAAAGAACACAAAACAGTGCCTTATACAAAGTAAGTACTCAGAAAGTTTTAGCTACTAATCTGGCTCAATATGCAATGATGAATCATTAAAGTGGGCCTTCCAAATTATAAGATTATTTTTTAAACATGATTTTAAGAATGTGTCAGCATGATCATATCTGAAATCAATATAACTGTGGTACAATTAAAATGTTCTTTTTCTTTTGTAGGTAGGCCAATATAGTAATCGTCTTTACCCTAAGGTTAATGGAAGATTTTCTCTGCAAAGATTTATACTGAAAGTTTAAACTTAGGTAAATTCATTTTACTATTTTTACATCTGGAACAACATACTGGTATGCTTTATACCATATTTTGGCCCACATTTTAGAATTCACAGCTTAAATTATATACCATTTTTATTTATAAGACAAACGGGCTAAATTATATTTTAAAGGTATTAATCTTATATAGTTTATTAAAATGAGCTCCAATATACTATTGTAGCAGAACCACGTAGAAGTCTCCATACAGTCCCAACTAAAGACACTCATGAAAGAGAACTTCCAGAACCGCTTCAAAAGTGGCAAGAAGGATGGGATTAAGTGTGTTCGAAACAAGGGGGTATATTTTGAGGAGGATTAATTGCAATGTGTCGTTTACTGTAACAATTGTTTTTTATTGAAACATTCACTGTATTGTTTGATCACACCTCATATAGATCAATGGAATAGAATACAGTCCAGTCCGATTGATTTTTGACAAAGATGCCAATGGAGAAAAAGATATTCCCGTCAAGAAAAGGTTCTAGAGCTATCAAAAAAGAAGTAACTTTGATTCATACTTTGCACTACAGTTCATCCTTGAACATCATGGGTATGAACTGAGCAGGTCCACTTATACACAGATTTTTAAAATTCTGTGTTGTTCCAAGTGTCAGCCCTTTTTGATCCACAGTTGGGACTCGTGGATGGGGAGTGCAGACTGTAGTTAAGTTTATGCAGAGTCAAAAGTTATATGCACATTTTCCACTGTCTGGGCGTGGGGGGGGGGAGTTTCCCTAATCCTCCATATTGTTCAAGTGTCAACTGTATATACAAAAATCAAGTAGAAATGGATCACAGACATATATAAAACCTAAAACAAAACTTCTAGAAGAAAGCACTAGAAAGTGTCTTAGTAACTTGGGTTATACAAAAATTTCTTAGAACACAAGAAACGTGAACAATAAAATAAAAAAATGATTAAACTTAAGTTCATTGAAATTAAAAACTTCTCTTGGCAAGACATTGTTAAGAAAATGAAGAAATAAGCCATTTAAGGACAAGATAGAAGGCTTCTTCATCACTGTGTGTATCCATTACACACTTTAAATGAATGAATGAATGAATAATGGCTAAGACATTAGTCTCTAGCCAGTAGCATAATTAGATGTTAATGTTTCATTCAATCCAAGCAATGGTACCCTTACTTATTAGCTTCTTAGAATCAGCCTATTTTATATTATTGTTATCCTCCTTTCCCCAAATTAAATTTTCAGATAAGAAAATGGAAAGCTAAAAACTGAGAGGCTAACCCAAAGCAACCCACTGTCTGTTATTTTGGTATGAATTGAAAACACAGCCAAACTCCTGGGCAACCCATGGGAAATAAAAAAGGCAAATAGGGCAAGGGAGCAGGAAAGAGACACTTATTAATACGGGGAGAACACAACATGTCAGGATAAAAGGAGAAGTCATTGGTGGGAAAGGTGGAAGAAAAAACACTAAGTTGCAATAGTCATGGCACATTCTTAACATTAAAAAAAAGACAAAATATGTGAAGGGGGGCATTTGAAGTTTATAAAAGAGACATAATAACTAAATGCAATATATAGACCATGTAGAAGTCTGTGTTCAAATAAGTTATTGTAAAAAGACATTTTGGGACAACTGATAAGTTTCAAATAGAAATAGATATTAGATGATATTAAGGAATTATTGTTAATTTTGTTAGGTGTGATATGGTAGAGTGTCCTTAGATTTTAGAAATACATACTGAAGTATTTAGGGATGAAATATCATAATGCCTCAAATTTATTATAAAATACTTTAGCAAAAAAAGCAAAATGTTAATGACTATTATATATAGATGACAAATAAATGGGAAGCTCATTAAATAATCCTCTTTCTTTTCCTTTGACAAAAAAAATAATGAAATGAGTTGTCACAGGAAAAAGTCTAGCCACAGTTCCAATCCTTGTTCCAAAACGGTGGATGACCAAAATGACAAAGTTAGCATTTTAAGAGTACTGGCACTTTTTTGGTTTTGCTTCATTATACTCCACAGCTTATTACTAGTTCCACTATTTAACATTTACCTCATTCTACATTGTCAGGTGTTTATAGTCCTCTGCCTTATTAGCTAGCAAACTTGAGCAGAGTCACAATGAGTTATCGATTGACTTTTGGTACACAGAAGAATGCCACGTATCAAAAGGAAACCAGTGGACTAGAACTGCTTTTGAATTTAGCTTGTCCTTGGCAACCATGAAGAAAATAAAGAATTTCTACACAGCAATAATTTTTCTCCAAAAAAAAAACTAGAAACTAATTTAAGAGGCATTACATAATATAGGTATCTTTGCACATAGCTATAAATTTCTTAAACTTCTTAAAAGAGAAGCATAAAACATCTATGTTATCTATCAACTACACCAGAGGTTCTTAAAGTGTGGTCTGGGGACACCTCGGAATCAGAGACTCTTTCAGTGAATCTATGAGGTAAAAACTATTTTTGTAATAATACTAACTAAGATGTTATCATCTTTTTCATTCTCATTTTCTCATGACTGAATAGTGGAGATTTTTAGATGATGTGATGATGTCATCATTCTGAAGGCTAATGGAATGTGTGTGTATTCTTGTTTTAAATTTTTCTTAGTTTCAATTTCTAACATGGTATATACTGATAGGTACAATTTGCATAAACAAAAGCTCTTTGGGGTCCTCAATTATTTTTAACAGTGAAAAGGGGTCCTGTGATCAAAACATCTGAGAACTATTAAACAATCTTTTTCACAAGCACTCCTTTCTCACTGTCACCAGCAAAGGTTGAGGCACATGTTTGTGTGTGAATGGGCACACTTTAGCCTTGCTCTTTAATGATTTTTATGTACCTGTTACACCCAGTATCTCAGAATCTGAAGGATACAGTGGAAGCAAAGTGCCTTACTCTACTAAATACACTCTTGGGCAAGAAGTATAAACTAAGTAAACCTTTAAACTTTCAAGTTATAAAATTTCTTCTTTCTCTCTAAGACATGTATTGAACTTCTGGAAAAGAAAGAGTAAGGGATAGAGCTAAAGTGACTATGACTGATGGACATTTTTCTGAAGATACCCTCCTAGTAACTGAAAATTCTTTGGAAAACATTGCTTCTTTTAATCACCTACTGGAATGGGAAACAAACAAGAAATTAACATTGAAAGTGATTATCTATGAGGGAAATAACAGAGCACCTCAGACTGCATTTTTAAAGTAACACAATTTACCACAAATTATTTACTTTTTTCTCTATCTTGACTTTTGTTCTCTTAATTCTATCTCTAGAAGGCTTTCAGACCAAAACCTGTTTTGAAGAAGGTACATATTTGTCAAAGCAGCTAATATAAAATTACTTTTATATAGAGTCTCTATCATCCTTGAAATCATCCCTGGGGCTCCTTAAGAGATAAATATCAACTATTTGGGTAATCTGAAGATTTTATTGAGTTTTTTTCTAAACCCTGAAAAATCTGAGTTGTTATACAACTGAAAAGTCACAATGCCTTTAAGCAAAGCCTAATAATTTCTACAAATCATTACCTTAGATAACAGCTTGTCAAATAAGCTATCCATTATCGCTACAAGCTTAGCTGATATTTCAGCTATGTGGTCGTGGTAGTCCTGTAATGAGAAATAACATATTTAAAGCTCCTGGGTACCGCTAAAAAATACTTAACAATTAAGGAATTAAATTTATGAAACTCCAGTAAAAAATACATGGAAAAGTACCTTAGTGATATGATCAAAATGCCTAAGCATGCTATATTGCTTAGGCTGCAGTCGAGCTTCAAAATGAGCCCGGATCACAGGAATGTAGTGCACAATTAACTGCAAGCAGCGAGAAGAAAGAGCTGAAGATCCAGGTTGTAGATATATCATGAAGAAACAAAAAATATATTAGTTGACGTTAAGTACATATCAAATTAAGTAAAAAATGTCAATTTTATACAGACCAATTTATTTCATAAATGAAGAACACAGTGGCAGAAAGCAACATATTTCGTTTTGTTTAAGAAAATCATTTGGTATTAAATAATGTAATGAACATGCTGATTTTCCAAATGGACTCAAGCTGTGAATGTTATTGGCATGAGGAAGCTGATGGCACAACTGATTCTCTTCTAACATTCAGATACCTTTCATCACAAAGTACTCCACACATCTTAACATTTTCCACAGTGGTACAACTTCCAAATAACTTATACTTACCAGAGTGAGAATTTCTCATAATATTTCTCCAGGAATTAATTTTTCAGTTATGGTAATACATAAAAGAGTGAAGTAGCATTTGCTACTTTTAGACCCTTTGGTTAGAGCCACAAAACCATGAGGTATACTAAAAACACAATGAGTATAATGATATAATACTTCAGCATGTGAATTAAATTCAAGAATCCATACCCAAATTTTTTGTAGTTATTGTTTTTAGTCCAACAACTTGCAGTGCACCAGCTCCAAGAACTAACTGGCAACTTCTTGAATTGAAGTACTAACAAAGGAAGAAGAAGAAAAAAAATCCAATAGTTTATTGAAAACGATTCTTCATATGCTGGCAATGTGTTAACAGTTCTAAAAATACATTCCTCTTTCCTCTCATTCAAGGACCAAATGAATTTTCTAGTAGAAGCAATTAGGATCTTTTTATGTTACAACAAAAAAGGGAGGGGGAAGGGTGTTCCTAAATGATAATATTTACAGTCTGGTAGAAAAAAGTTGAGAGATTCTAAATATCAATTGTTCAGAAATTAATCTTTAATTTGCATTCACAAAACTAGTTCAGTCATTTTCTTTTTTCTTAAGTCATTCTAATCAGACAGTCCTATTTTCAAAAGGGTAACAAAATCTGGACTGAAACATGACAACTCAATTTCAGTGCAGAATCAATTGATGGATCAGACATTTGAAAAACTGAAACCTTTTTCTTTATGTTAGCAGTTAAAAATATCTGTTAATATGAAATGGTTAAATAAAATTATCACATTTTGGGCCGGCTGAGTGGCGCGATGGTTAATTACTGGCTTGGGACGCCAGAGGGCCCCGGTTCAGATCCCACATATGAGAGCCAGTGACACTGCCCTCTACAGCTAAGATGCTGAACAAAAGCTCAACCTGGAGCTGGGCTGCCTGTGAGTTGCCGGTGATGGCGTAGAATGCAGCCCCTGCTGCAGTGGGCTGCCATAAGCTACCATGTATAGCCAGCAGCCAGCGTGAGCGGCCAGCAGCCGCAGAGAGCAGCAGTCCAGAAGCCGGCGACTGATGTGCCTCGCCCGGGAAGAGCGCAATGATGGTGCCAACTTGGGCCAGTGAAGCAACGTCCTCCACAACTAGACTGAAGAACAAAATGACAGCAACTTGTCTGTTCCCCTTCCTCCAATTCCCCAGTGCTGTTCCCATCCCCCCAACTCCCCAATAAAAATCTTAAAAAAAAAAAATCACATTTTCATTTTACATCAATGGTTCTGAAAGAATGATTTAAGAAAAATCGCTAACCTTAGTGAGGTGAATTTTGTAAAGTTCAGTGAATTCCTTCCAAGCACATGAGAAACCAGTCCAAGTTTTTTTTACCTAAGTGGCCTCAGTCATGTTCAGCACCTAACAAACAAATCATCTCCTGTCTCCAATGTCATTAACAACTCTATGGATGTAATGAGGAATCACTAAATTTGGAGTGAAAAGGAAAGCAGGTGGCCTTCTTCCAGTAATATGTTGTGTTTCAATCACAATTGAATGTCACAATTAATGTCTTAAAAAAACCTTGAAATGTCTTAGAGTTGGAAGATTAGTCTCACCCTAAAGAATTACTTCTTCCAACTACGTTTCGTTTCCATAACAGAGTAAAATTATACTCACCTTCAATAAATCTGACAGACGAGTAAGCATGTCAGTAGTAACAGATGGGATATTATCCACACACTGGCAATATTCAAGGATAATTCTTATCAACAGCAATACAGTTCTATAAGAAAAGGAAGATTACCCAATAGGCAGTCAAAACCAGAAAAATTAAACTGATTTGGCATATAAAAGCAGTCAAAACCAGAAAAATTAAACTGATTTGGCATATAAAACTCAACACTGATCTTGGTAACTGCTAAATTATGTGTTTTACCTACAAGTGCAGCAGAATACAAACTAGGGTGAGGCAAGAGAGATTCCTAGCATGCAAAATCAAGAAGGAACTCAATTTCAGGGTCATGCAATTGCATGGTCAACACTTTCATGACCTTGAGAATGAGTACTTTCTTCAATTTTGTGCTGAGGCACATCGCTCTCAGTGTGTCATCTGTATTAAATAAGTCTTTTCTATAAACCAGGTATCATTCCTTGGCCAATTTAGTAACACTGACAAAAAGCCTACCCAGTGTTTCTGATTATGCATTGGGATGTCGGAAAAGTCATGACGCATTTTTGCAACGAAAAACATAGAAAAAATATGTCATGACTTTTCCGACAATCCAATAGTACAGCATCAATTACAACTGTTGAATTAATGAAGGGAACCTAGTCCACATTTTCTTAGTGAGATGAAAGAGAAACTGTGGTTTCTAAGAACAACATATCTCCTAAGAAGTTTACTGATAAATCATGTGGATGAAAAAAAAGTTTTCTATGGAACATGACCTCACAGGGTGATCCGATCATAAATTCCTAACTGGGTAGGTCATGGTGGGTAGTCACGCCCCAGGCATATAACTTCTTTAGTAAAAGATTTACCTTTGCCTTAAACAAACCCTGCCCATTGTTTCTGTGCCTCTAGGTCAACTTTTGAAATAAGTCTAACTACTCTCATAATTTGTAATTATGAGCTCTTGTACAAGAGCATACAATCTTGTAATCCAATCCCTGTCCCATCTCCATGTAATCTTCCTTAGTTCCCTCCTCAATTTCAAATGCATAAAAGAAATGCAAAACTTATTCTCTGGAGCATTTAAGACCTTACTCCCTAGCATATGCTGCCAGTTTGGCTCAAATAAACTCTTATAAAAATTCTCTACAGGTTTGAATGTTTCTTATGTTAACAGTCACAAAGGTTCCCCTATGATGAGAAAGTTATCAGCTCATTAGCAGAACATATCATAAATTGAAGAGAACTACTGGGAGGTTAAATAAGATTGAAATTAAGGGGAAAAAAGCCATTCATTACAGGCCATCTAATTTCAATGAGATGCTCAGAAATGAGTGATCCATGTAAAATAATGTGTTATAAAAATCTAAAGGATATCAGGAAGTAGTGATTCAAGAAATATAGTATCTAGCCTTTATAACAGCTTAATGATCAGATCATATACTACTCATGCACACTCCTTACTGGGCAGGAGTCTATTGCTTATCTTTTGTGGTCCTCTCTAAGAAGATATAATATTCCCCCTTCAGCCAGGGAGTTCAGTTTTTTGCCTAAAGAGCCAGATAATCAGATATAGCCAGAGAGAACCATTTCCATTAAGAATGGGAAGAGTAACCACATAATGGATAGTTAAGGAGAGAAATCATAATTAGATGGAAGGCATGAGATTACAGGGAGATTGAAAAAAAGCTTTGCCTTCCAGAAACAGAAAAGAACTTCAGAGAAAGGAATGAATGCATTAGCTTACAACCGAGTACTTCAGAGTTTTGGGTAATACAGATTGAGAAAAAGCATCAATTCTATATGTATTTTTTGAGTACTTATTAGGTGCCAAGAAAAATGAAAATGGTGGGGCCGGCTGAGTGGCTCAGTTGGTTAAGAGCTGGCTTGGGACGCCAGAGGGCCCCGGTTCAGATCCCACATATGAGGGCCAGTGACACTGCCCTCTACAGCTAAGATGCTGAACAACAGCTCAACCTGGAGCTGGGCTGCTGTGAGTCACCAGTGAGCGTGTAGGCTGCAGCCCCTGCTGCAGTGGGTTGCCATGGGCTACCGTGTATAGCCAGCAGCCAGCGTGAGCGGCCAGCAGCCAGCGTGAGCGGCCAGCAGCCGCCATGAGCGGCCGTCCAGAAGCTGGCAACTGATCTGCCTCGCCTGGGAAGAGCGCAATGATGGTGCCAACTTGGGCCAGTGAAACAACGTCCTCCACAACTAGACTGAAGAACAAAAAAATACGACAGCAACTTGTCTGTTCCCCTTCCCCCAATTCCCCAGCGCTGTTCCCATCCCCCAATTCCCCAATAAAAATCTTTAAAAAAAAAAGTGCGAGCTCTGAGCTACAGGGTCGCCAGTTCAATTTCCACATGGGCTAGTGAGCTGCGGCAGGATGGCTCAGCTGGTGAGAGCACGTACTCCTAACAAGGTTGCCTGTTCGACTCCCACATGGGATGGTGGCTATGCCCACCCGCAACTAAGACTGAACTCAGCACCTTGAGCTGAGTGGCTGCGAGCTGCTGATGGGCAGCCAGATGGTGACTGGACTTGAAGCTGAGCTTGCTGCGCCCTTCCACAACTAAGATTGAAGGACAACAACTTGGCTGTTCCCCTTCCCCAATTCCCCAACACTGTTCCCCTCCTCCAATTCCCCAATTTAAAAAAAAAATGAAAATGGTAAGACATGATTCCCACCTTTGAGGAACTCAGAGTCTAACCATGGAGATGTGTACATAAATAAATCTAATATACTGCGGAAAGTACCATGATAGAGGGAGAAAATCACCCATTCTTCCTAAAGGTGGTGGCTATTTCAGAAAAGACTTATACAATGACCAAGAAACAAAGAAGAATGAAAAAGAATTTTGGTCTAGATATTGGGAGCTAGACCTCGATTCTAATTCTGGCTTTATTTGGATCATTTTATATTAACCATTTAACCTTCTAAGCTTCAATTCTCTTAACTATTGAAAATGAACAATAATCCTTGAAATGTCTATTTCACAACATGGTGGGTAGAGATTAAATGAGACCATATACAAGAAAATACTTAAACTCTGAAGTGCTGTTAAAGAATATGAAGATATTTTAATTACCCATTTAATAAAAGGTATATAGTACTAGACTAACAACACTGGAATTTATACTTTTCTTAGTTAATTTGAATATGAAATACTGTTATTGGTAGAAGAGTAAAAGACCCAGCAACAAATGATGACAATGGAAATAACTACCAGCAACTATCAACTTCTTATTAGGTGCTACAACTGTGCTAATGCTTTACATGAATTACCTGTCTAGTTCTGCAATAATTCTTAGTACTATTTTCCACATTTTGTTTTACAGATAAGGGAACTGAGGCACACCAAGTAACTTGCCCAAGGTCACAAAGAGTAACAGAGACCCTGGGATTCAAATCTAAGCAGTCTGACTCCAGAGCCCACAGGTTCAACTATTATGCTATATACTATAGCTAAAAAAGCTGCAGAAAAAGAGAAAGAGCTTGCGATACTAATAATATCATGGAGACACTATACTATCCTTGGATCATGTACCTCTAGATTTCTTGTTACAAGAGAAAAATCAACAACCTCTTTTGTGCTAAGCCAGTGTAGTCCCCAGTGGATATAGAATACTATAAAATATAGAAAATTAAAAGGAATCCATAAAATTTTCTTTAAATTCTTTGTAGGGTTTTAAATTGTTAACCCAAAATTTCCAATTCACATCAAAGGGCAACGAGACCTATGTTTTAAATAACTGGATCAACTAATATAGAAAAATGTGTCACTCACCCAACAACAGCATACTGTTGTCCCTCAACAATGAGAACTTCAGCTGGTTTCCTTTCTTCTGTAACTAGAAAGTAAAGCAAATAAACAAGAGAGACAAGGTACAACATGAAACAAAATATTGGAGATAAAAATTTAAACCAGGAAAAAACTAAAGAAGATAGTTCCCATTTAGGGCCTGAAACTGTCTCATTTCTGAAAACAAATATCTACTTCTTAGGAAGCAATTTGGCACAGATTAAATAAAGTATATTATGTTTAAAATCAGAGAGATTTGTATTTGAGTTCCAGTCCTACCAATTAACTTCTTAGAGCCTCAGTATCTGTATCCATTAAGCATAGATGGCAAAATGTGTCTTTCAGGGTTATTAATGATAGAGATAATGATTACAAACTGTCTATCCTCTAAGTCTGGCACATGGTAAATGAGTAAGTAGTAGAGAAAATAATGTCATTAGTTTGGAAAGGCAGAACTAATATTTCAACTGGTTGTCTTTATTACAATTCTTAAAATACAAATTAATCCCTATATTCAATGGAGAGATTATATATTTAACTTTTAAGGTTTTTAATAAAGAAGTTACTTTATTTTCAGTATATGGTATTTATCATTATAAAACAAAAATCAGCAAGTTGAGGTGAAAAGAAAGGTGGACTGAATTATTGCTGTGAATCAGCCAAATTAATTAGATTACCATGGGCAAGTCATGCTTCTCTAAGATTCAAGTCTCCTTTGCGCTCTAAGACATTTGTGAACGAAAAAGGGGCTGGGTACAAGTTCAGTGAGCAAAAGTAACCTCACAGAGTGATCTGATCATAAAATCCTAACTGGGAAGATCATGGTGGGTAGTCGCACCTCTCGACATTGCAGAGAAGTGGTATAGCATAGTAGTTAAAAGGAAGGGCCCTAAAGTCAGTCTGCCTGAATGAATCTGGATCCCATCTCTACCACCTCCTAGTTATGTAAACTTGGGCAAGTTGTTTAACCTCTTTGTGCCTCAGTTCCCATATTTGTTAAATGGGAATACTAACAGTGTCTATCTAGCTCATGGACCTATAAATGAGATAGCAATGTAAAGTGTTTAGAACAAACTCTCTAGTATCAAGTAAGCACTCAGTATTAACTGCTATCCATTAGATTTCCTTTACCCAATGTCTAGCCAAGTAGCTAGCAATTCAATAAATGTCTGATAGATGAATAATAACCAAGGATCCTTAACTTGGTAAGAACTAGTAAAATATTAATGGACCTCTAATAGTATAGATTTTCTTCTCACAGGGAAAAAAGACTTGCACAGAAGCAGGGTATGTAGAGAAACTTCCTACTGTTAGTATCCTCCACTGAGGAAGTGAAAATAAATATTTCACTTTGCAGGAAACATAAATGGTTAATTCAATCACTGTATGTCATTTTATTAAAAAATCATTATGTTTGCATGACAGTGGATTGCAAAACTGAGCTGTTCAGGGACAGAAAACATCTCTGTCATCTAGTACAGCACCTGACACAGTGGAAAATCAATGAAATAAGCTTGAAAAAGAAGATGAGTGATAACATAATTTTAAATTTGTTATTTAGAAGGATCAGTGTTTTATTTTTCTTCTTTTTGCTTTGCTGATATCATACAATTAACTTAAAAACTGGGACCACCACCCAACACTGTTATCTACTAAAAACGATCACTAGATAGCAAAAATTTACTTCATTCCTTCAATTCCTCTTTCTGCCCTATATGAATTAATCTGTTTTACACCTGTCTTTAAAACCCTTCTCTCTTGTCACAGTGGTAGAAGAGACAGCCTTTCTCTTGAACTCTCGATTCAATTCCAAGGGACCTGCCCCATAATCACTGTCATTCTTATCCTAAATTAACCTCCTTCCTTTTCCTGTTAAACATAAAAATATAATTCAGTTTCTCCTATCTTTAAACTCTCCTCCCAACTCCCTGAGTGGATTAAGTTAACAATCTAATTTCTCTTATGTCTCTAGCTGCCACTTCATCATTTTCCCGTAATAGCCAAACTTGTTAAAAAAGTAGGCTAAAATTGTCTACCCTTCCTTACCTTTAGAGTTACTTAGCATGGAAATACAATCTGACTAACACTACTGAATTACTAAGATTGCAAATGATCACCTACATGTATAGGAGTTATTATCTGTATTTTACTCAGTCTCTCTTGTAGTGCAACTGCATTTTGTGCAATGTGAAGTATATAATTAAAAAAATGTCTACATCAAAATATTAAATTTTCATTAAATGCATAAAATTTGAAAATGTAACTGCCTCCTCCATCAAAAATATTCAAGGACTTCATAATTTCAAATCTGGTGTTACAGGATGAGTTGTATATATGTTTACATTATTATCACATGACAATTCCACTTTTCTGGTATACAAAAATATCTCCCAACCATTGCGAATCTTTCATTTGAAACCCAGCTGGTATTTGATACCAATGACAATTCTCTTCTTGGAACTAATTTTTGACCTCTCTGTTCTTCTGGATTTCTTCCTACCTCTCTGGACCTTCCTTCTTAGTCTCCTTCATAGTTTTCTTTTTCTAGTTTTCATGTCACACTACATCACCTGGTAATGTGTCTAATGTGATTGCTAATAGCATTTTTTCATTAGACTTAGCCCTTTTAAAGTAGAATTATAACTGCTATTCCGTCTCAATATCTGACAAATGGAAGTTTACTAGTGTTCAATGAATGAACACGTCTCTAAATAATATGGTACAGTGATTGAGAACACAGCTATGAAATTATAAAACTGGTTTCAAATTCCAGGGCATCACATTTGCACAAAATTCGTTAACCCTTCAAAGCCTCACGCTTCCTCACTGTTAAACAAGAAACAATAGTATCTTACTCATAGATTGTTGAGAGGATAAACTGGAGTGATGCATATAAAGCACCTGGTCCAGGGTCTGGCATATGATTAACAATCAATAAATATCTGAAATTATTATCATAAATTACCATAGATACTTTCCAGTCAACTACTTACTAACTAAGCTGAGAGTATTAGTTCCAGGCTTTTAAAGAGGCATTGTCAATTAGAGAAATATTAAGCATTCCTACAAAATGAATACATAATATTAAATTGGAAGACTGTGTGAAAAAATACACATACCCCCTGATTTTTTTTCAGGTAGAGCAATCTTTCCATCTGATATAGAATCAACAAGATCCTGGAATTCTGCAGGAACATCAGCTTGCTTCCAGCGTTCATTGTCTAAAAGGAGGCTATTCAAAAGTAAAAAGAAAAGAAGATACACTTTAATAATATTTCAACACCATCTTCCTTGCTTGAAAAGAAAAGGAAGGGCTGAGTAAGTATATAAGACTTTTGTTATGTCATTTAATAATAATTAAAGACTACATGTATCTTAGTTAAATTCAAATAGAGCATATATAACACAAGACACTGAGTTTTTAAACAGTGATGGGCATCAGCTATTATTAGTACATAAGATTTAAAAATGCTGAACACCTTAATAAATTGAAATAATTCATAAACAGGATGAATATTTGCAGATTATATATTTCTTAGCCTAACCAAGAGGAGTGGTGAAACATAACTTCACTTTGGGAAAGGAAAGGCAATCAATCTATTGAGGATCTTCCTGGTAAATACATTAACGGAAATAAACATTCTAACTCCACTTTGAAACGCCAAGAAATGTGATTTTAATTCTATAATCTGCCTTTAGTTAAAAAGAAAAAAAATTGTCAGGGGTTTTGGTTAGCCAATCAATAAAGTTTCTTCTTTTAAATATAATTGTGTTTTGTAAAGAAAAAAAAAAATTAAGAGCAGAATGGACATGGTAATGATACCTGAGCTTGGTTTTTCTCTCTTCATGAAACCTGTTTACAAATTTATTAGCTTGGCTCTGAAGTGCTCCAAGTAATGACATGCTTTTTCTTCCACAGATCTGTTCAGTGTCTAAAATGAATGCTTCCATTAATCTAGAAAGTGTTATGAATTCCATGGAATTTAGCTTCTCAAGAAAACCATCCTAAATTTTAAAGATAACACAAAAATCATGACAGAATTAGTAGAACACCAAATATGGATGTGCTATAAAACCAACTCGGTTTAACAAATGTCAATATTAATTGTATTATTTTTATGATATATAATTATGTTAATTCATAAAAATGATTTGAAAATCATTTTAAACAAAATTTTCCAATACTTTAGTCCCATATAGTGAACATAAAAAGCTTAAGATGTTTAAAGTTTATAATACAGTAGATCAAATAAATTCAATTAATTCCATAAAAATTTCACAATATTGGAGTTCAACTAACTTTATTAATAAATTGTTTGGCTAGTTATACACACACACATATATAAAACAGCATTACTAATTTAAAATTAATTATTAAGGTATTATATTTCAAAATAAATCTTTTAATCATTTATTTAAAAAGAATACTTGAGTAAGTTTTCCTATTTCTTTTATTTGAATTATTTTAACATCTTCCTAATAGACCACACCAGTACCATTAACCTTATTAAGTGGTAAAAATATAATATGCATTATAGGAAACATAGGGATATAAGCAAGGATATGATTCCAGGTCTTCAAAATAATTACACTCTTTATAATATATCTAAAGCTTTACCAAAACAACTAACCTTTGCTCTTGACAAGAGAAATTTGACGGCTCGATCATGGCATATGTCTGAGGCACTATGTAATAACTCCTGGATATTATTTGCCAGCTTTCCTAGCTCTAAGTCAGTTAATTTCATGTCTTCATTCACCCTGAAATTGGTAAAAAGAGATTAAGTCAGGATAGTTTGTGAACACGTTGTTCTACATAGTTGACACATCAATAAAAAACAAAAAGCTGTAAATCCACATTTGAGGAAAAATTCTGTAATGTATCAAACAGTTTTTTTGTGGTGAAGCATCACTTAAGCAAGCTTAGATAATACAAATATATTTTACCCTAATCTTATATAAGAATAATTTTCTCCTTCTGCTGTGGTTTTTTGTTTGTTTGGTTTGTTTGTTTATTATTCGTTTTAGGTGTACAAAACAATGCAAGTTACATTTTTCACCCCTCACAAAGTGACCATTAATTCCTCTCCCCTAACCAATCGCCCCCTCCCCCAATATCATACATATCTATCACAATTCCATCAACTCCACTTCCCGCACTGTACTCCACATATAACTACATATATATCAAATCTTAGTTGGCATACAATATTATTCAACAGCAGCTTCAGATGTACAGTGCAGTGGTCAAGCCTCTACACCATCCATGAAGTGGTCTCCCTAACAAGACATGAGTCCATCTGACCCCCTAAAAAATATTTACAACATTATTGATTCTATCTGCTGCAGTTTTAATATTCAGATCAGACTCTGGTTGAACAAAAATTCTGCAAAAACTACAGCAAAAAACATTCTAGTTAGGTACAAGGTGGTAGCTGTGGTAGGTTGTGCACAGGTTGACTAGGATGACACAGTGGAAGGAGGAAGAAGGAAGGGATGTTATTTCACAACAAATGGGCCCTCTTTTTACTGACAATTATGAATGATTGTTAATATTCAGTTTAAGTGAACTGACATCTGAGCATTTATTGCATTTAAGTGCCTGGCACTAGAGGGATATAACAGGTCACTGTCCTCAAGAAACTTACAATTGAACAGGAATATTTATAAGATGTAATGTATTTTTTTCCAGTTTTGAGAAGGAAATGTAGAGATTCCATTTGTAAACATTTTCCCCCCTGGGCATATATAAACGTCACTGAGTCCATGCTAACAATGTTAATGTTACCATGAACCAAGTTAAATGCCTTAGCATCATTTCTCTCCCTTTCAGTGGAATTAAAATAATTTTCAAAGATACTACAAAGCAGTTCTGATGTTTAATTTGAGGCAAACCACTACTCTAACTGGGTGAAGGTATTAAAGAAAGTTATTTCCTGCTATCCTTCAAAATTATAATATCACTAACTGTATTTACTAATGCTTTAAAATAATAGAGGGATTAATATTCTTCAAGTACTCCCAGAAAAAGTAATTTGTTTGGTTTTCACACTCTGAGGCAGGTAAGTAAATATCTACTTTACAGATGAGGACACTGAATCTTTGAAAGTTTAAGTAATCTTACCAAAGTTAAGAGGGTAGGACTAGAATCCAGAATTAGTCTAATTTTATTTCTAATCTGCTAAACTTTCTCAACTCCAACATTTATTTCTATATAGATGATCCAGTGCTATTTCAATACCTGCTCCCACAAAACTGTGCTTAAATTTCAAAGTTCAAATTTACTATTACAATAAAAATTTATTTTCTGAAGGATTTCTAAAATTTGTCCCAATGTAACAGAATGAATTTGGAACTCCTGACAATATAGTACCAATCCACAAAGATATAAACAGAAAATAGAAAAAAAAAAACACAAAAAAACAACTCAAGTCTTTAAAAAAGTAGGTGACAATTTTAAAAGCTGGGAAGTTTGGTTTTTAAAAAAATTTATTTAATTGTGACTTTGCTGTTCAAAAAGATTTTTAACTTTAAGTCTAATTAGATCTTTTTCATGTTAATAGGAAAAAACTCACAAATGTTTCTGGGTACATATACAAAACAACTGAAAGCAGGATCTCAGAGATAGTTGCACACCTATGTTCAAGTAGTAGCACTAGTCACAATAACCAAGAGATGGAAGCAACCCAAGAGCCCAATGACAGATGAACAGATAAACAAAATGTGGTCTATACATACAATGAAATATTATTCTACATTAAAAAGGAAATTCTCACACATAATACAACATGGTTGAACCTTGAAGACATTATGCTAAGTGAAATATGCCAGACACAAGAGGATAAATACTATATGATTCCACTTATATGTAAAGTACCTGGAGTAGCCCAACTGATGGAGATAGAAAGTAGAAAGGTAGTTTCTAGGGGGATGGATGGAAGAAGAAATGAGGAGTTGTTAGGTAGTTTCACTTTTGCAAGATGAAAAAGTTCTAGAGATTGGCTGTACAACAATGTGAATATAGTACTTACCACTACTGGGTTGTACACCTAGAAATGGTTAAGATGGTAAATTTTGTTTTTTACCACAATTTAAAATAAATTTGGGTCTAAAAAGAACCCACAAAACTTTCTAATCTATACCATTTTTATTCCTTTCCCATTTCCTGTCTGGGAAATTATTTACTCTGTTGTGCCCATTATCTACATTGCAATAAACTTACAAAATTGTAGATTATTTTGACAATGTAAGAAAATAAGGAAAATCTACCACTAACAAGGATAAAATGTCAGACATCATTTTTGCACGTGCTGTATCCATGACACAATTATATATTGCAAAAATACTTGATATAGGGATAGCCAGACCTTGTAAGAAACAACTAGTTAGGGTCACACGTATAAATATACTCAATCCATTGCCCCTTTGGGCTGCGTAGTTCCCAGACATTTATGTGCCAATGAAACATAGGAGGAGCCATCTATAAAACGTGTTATCATGCTGGGGGAGCATGTAATTGGGGAAAGCTAGGGAAGCTTCAAAGTGTAAAGTGAGCCACAATAGAGGTGGGAGACGAGCATTATAGACTATGAGACCACATCTGATTAAAAGGAATCTCAAATGGTATGGCAGACTGCTAGCCATCTTTCAACATCTTATCTCTCTTCTGCTACAATAATAGTTTTAGCTGGCAAATAGCCAACAAGCTAAAAGCTATTTCTCAAGCCTCCCTTACAGCTAGATATAGTCATGTGATAATATTCTGGCCACCAAGATGTGAGTGGAAGTAATAAGTGCAAATTGTGGATTGTACTCTTTAAAAAAAAGAAAGGATAAAATATAAACAAATCTATATACAGGCAACAGAGAACTAACAAATGTAAAATCTATATGAATTTGCAGGAGACCAAGAATAATCCAGGCAATCTTAGAACAATAAAAGGTAGGGGAAATTATTCTACCAGATATTAAGACTAACTCAAAAGCTATAGTAACTAAGACAATTTTAGTTAATGGTACTGGTGCAAAGACAGAAAATGAACAAAACAGAGTCTAGAAACAGACTCACACATATATGAATATTTGACTTAAGGCAAGAGTAGCACTACAGAGCAGTGAGTAACATAATTTTTTCAACAAATGTTGTGAGGTTAGAAAGATATCTATATGGGGAAAAAAGAAAACAATCTCATACTATACACAAAAATCAATTCTAGATGGACTGCCGATCTAAATGTGAAAGGGACAGCAACAAAGCTTCTAGAAGATAACATAAGAGAATATCATCAAGGCCTTAGTGTAGGGAAAGATTTTTTAAATAGGACATAAATAGCATAAACCATAAAGGAAAAGAATGAATCATAGAATTATGTTAAAATTAAAAACTTTTGTTCACCAAAAACCCCAATAAGAGAATGAAAATTCAACTCATAGAGTGGGAGAAGATACTGGCAATATGTACAACTGACAAAGGGCTTGTGTTGAAACTACATAAAGAACTCCCATAAATCAATAAGAAATAAAAGACAAACCAAATAGAGAAGTGGGCAAAGGACTTGAATAGGCACTTCACAGGAGAGGCTATCCAAACAGCTAATGAATATATGAAAAGTGTTCTCTTACCAATCATCAGGGAAATAAAAATCAAACTAAACCGACAACATACCCACTAGAATGGCTAACATATAAAAAGACTAACAATATCAAGAGTGAATGAAGATGTAGTGACAGGAACTCTTCCATACTACTGATGAGATTGTAAATGAGTACAATCACTTTGGGAAACTGGCGTTAACTAAACTGACCATTCATATACCTTATTCATTCCTAGGTATATATTAAACAGAAGTGTTTATAACATGTGCACCAAAAACATCTACAAGAATGTTTACAACAATCAAAATGGAAATAACCCAAATTTCATCACCAGTAGAAGGAATACATTCTGGTGTAGTCAGGGAGCTGAATCTTAGTACACAAATAAATTACTGCTACATGCAAGAACTTAGAAAAATATCACAAGCATAATGTTGAATGAAAGAAATTAGAGACTAAAGAACACTTCATTTATATATTTACAAACTGGAAAAACCAGTAATCTGGGAATTGGTGGAGTGACAGTGTAGTGGCAAGAGGGGCTTCCAGAGAGCTGATAATGTTCTATTTTTTGACCTGGGTGGTGATTAGTGTATTCACAGTGTGGTAATTAATTGAGCTGAAAGCTTACAACTGATGCACTGTCCTGTATGTGCACTATACCATAATTAAAAAGTTAAAACAAAAAAGTAAGTTGGGTACTAGCCCTTTGCCCTCTCCTTTCTGCTGCTAGGGATGCAGATGAGATGATTAAAGCTGCAGCAGCCTCCTTAGACAAAGATGGAAGCTACACCGTGAGGATAGTAGAGCTGCTTTCTCAGCTCTGCATCTCCTACCTCTGAATCGTTACATGAGAGAAACAAAATTCTATATTGTTTAAGCTAGAGGTTTATACATCTCTTTTAATAGCAGTTTTAGATTGCACCCTAACCAGTAAATGTGAAAATATTAATCTGAACAGAGAAAAAATATTTTTATTAATATGTAGTTCAGTGTTTGTTTTTGTGGGGAGGGGAAGTGTTATAGCTGACTTTATGCTGTAACTGCAACATTTATAAGCTCCTGGGCCATTAATTGACTTATGTAAAAATGAATGGAAATACTGAGTTCTTATTCTTAATAATAACTAAATACAAACTATATTCTTGGACCAGACAGACTTTATTGGGTTTGTTTTGTTTTCATTCTTTCTATACAGATTACTGGGAAAACTGGTGGACTTTGAATGGGGAATTGTGAATTAGATGGTAATAATGTATCAATGTTTCCTTGATTTTAATTGGCATACTGTGGTTATTTAAGAGAGAGTTATTGTATTTACAAAATATACACTGAAGAATTTGGGATAATGGGACATCAAGTCTGCAATCTATTGTCAAATAATTCATAAAAAATATTAATATAAGAGACAAAGAAGGGGGCCAGCAAGTGGCGCATTAGTTAAGAGCTGGCTTGGGATGCCAGAGAGCCCCGGTTCGGATCCCACATATGAGGGCCAGTGACACTGCCCTCTACAGCTAAGATGCTGAACAACAGCTCGACCTGGAGCTGGGCTGCCATGAGTCGCCTGCCACAGCAGGTGGATTGCCATGGGCTACCGTGTGTAGCCAGTAGCCAGCGTGAGCAGCCAGCAGCTGCTGTAAGCAGCAGTCCAGAAGCCGGCCACTGATCTGCCTCGCCTGGGAAGAGTGCAATGATGGTGCCAACTTGACCCAGTGAAGCAACGTCCTCCACAACTAGACTGAAGAACAAAAAAGGACAGCAACTTGTCTGTTCCCCTTGCCCCAATTCCCCAATAAAAAAAAAAAATCTTTAAAAAAAAAAAAAGAGACAAAGAAAGAAAGAGAGGAAGAGAGAGAAGGACAGAGAAAAGGGGAGGACGGGAGAAATCGGGCAATGTGGTAAACTGCTAAAAACTGGGGAAACAAACAAGGATATATGTGAATGTTTTGAAGTCTTCTGGCAACTTTTCTGTAAATTTGAAATTATTTCAAAAGAAGAAGTTTTAAAAACCAACATTTAAAAAGATAGTGTGATCCACTTGAAAATTCATGCCTTGGAAAAACCAAAAACTGTAAATCAAACAGATATTCACTATATACAAAATACAAAGGTGACGTCGTAAAAGGAAGAGAAATAACCAAGGTAATACTGACCTGAGTTCCAAGACAGGTTCTGCCACTAGTGACTTTAAATCAGTCATCTAAACTCTGAAATGAGGGCATTTAATTAAATGGTTTCTTTCCAGCCTTCAAATTCTACAATTCTCCATTACTTCTGATGCTCACCTCCTTACCTTGCATACATTTTCAAAAAGATACGTTTCATAAAATTAAATTTTGTTAAATTAAATTCCAAGACCAAAGTGTACATGATTTTTCAGTAAACTGAATAATCAATCTTACTGAAACCATTAATAGGATGACTCAAAAATCTTAAGGTGGCAACAGTTACCATACTCACATAATGTCCACACCTCCTGCAATAACAGATGATGATGTCTGCTCTTTGCTGGATGAAGAATCAGTAGCACATTCTGGTTCGGATACCGAATCACTGCTGCAGGGCTCACTATTTGGAGATGCATTTCTTTGAGAGGTAGTATCAATTGCTATAGGTGTTAATTCACTCTCACTGAATGCATCACTTATAAATATGCCTTCATGGATTAAGTAAGCGACCTCTGTGTCTAGTGAATTATCTTTTGTTGCGTTCTTCTGTTGTGAAATCTCCTCCAACTCTCTAGTTCTTTGGTTTTTGTCAAGAACTGAGAGAACAACACTGTGAATGATATTTAAGGTTGCCTATAAGAAAAGAGGATACATTTTTAAAGGATTTAAAATATCTTGCACCTGAAGTTCCCAAAAGTGAATTCTGTGTATGTATTTTTGAGCATCTTATAAATGAGTCAAGGTCACACATATCAGAATTTCTATCAATCTTTTATTACACAGTAAAACTGACTTGTGAAAAAGAACTGCTCAAGACAAATGGGTTCCCTAAAGCTTAGAAATAGAGTTCTGTATTTTAATTGATTTTGTAAATGGAAATCTCCTTAAATATAAAAATAAGTGAAAACATGACCTAGTTATTGAGTAATTTACAGATACAGTTTTGCTATTTATCACACTGTCAATGGGTGGGATCAACATTTTGGTAGGAGTCTAAATTAAGTACAGTGAATCACATTTTACAAAACTTTTCCCATGCTGACTGGAGAACTTATGCACGTGACTTAGCATTACTCAAATGTCACTAAGGAAAAGTCATGTCAGGCCGGCCGAGTGGCTCAGTTGGTTAAGAGCTCACTCAAGAGTGCAAGCTCTGAGCAACAGTGGATCGATGCACGGCCTGAGCT
This sequence comes from Hipposideros armiger, assembly GCF_001890085.2. Taxonomy (NCBI): domain Eukaryota; kingdom Metazoa; phylum Chordata; class Mammalia; order Chiroptera; family Hipposideridae; genus Hipposideros; species Hipposideros armiger. The sequence continues at coordinate 5,250,463 of NW_017731352.1, forward strand.
GAGCTGCTGCTGAGCTGCCAACAGGTGGCAGGATGGCTCAGCTAAAAAAAAACAAACGGAAAAGTCATGTCACAGATAAGTACCAAAGTCCCCCAGGCCATTTTAACATGATACTCAGGAGATGCCAAGAATTTTAACTGGCATATACAACACAATACTGATACCTAATAATTCAAAGAACATCTAATTTCACAAATACCCTGTTATACTCAGTAATTCCTAATGACTCTCTTACTAAAACATAATCCCAACCAATATATATTAGAGTCTGTGACATTTTCTCTTCTAAAAAATGCTGTGTGGTATTTTCTAAAGCCTCTTTAGAAAAACTACAAAAACAAAGAAAAGAAACTGTTTTATTCCCATTTGATTTTACATATATTTATAAATCTAGAAAGTTGAGTTAATTTTAGGGATATTCTGGATAAACTGATAATCACATAAGCTTACCTTAACTCTCTGTAGGAAAACTGTAAACTTAGAGAAAATATCTTTTAGCAGATCAAACCACTGAGGAAAATTCAACATTCTCATCTGATCTGCAAGCCTAGAAAAAAAAAAAAACAATTCAAACAAAAATAATGATTGTCTTTGGGCCAATATGATAAATGATATAAATCTACAAATTGGAGGAAACTATACTAAACGCTATAGTAACAGGAGAATAACGCAATTTCATCTAGATACCTAACCAATATTATAAAACTGAGTTGAAGAGGTCAATTACCAAACAACTCCTCCTTATTTAAATATATCTAAGACTAATCTAGTCAAGTATACTGACTTATGAATCTTACATAATAATTCCATGTGAACATGATTCATGAACATTGGATGGCAAGCCATTGAGAAATAAACAAATGTTGGTTAAAGGTGGAGAAGATATATTCTGGAATAAATAAAAACAGGAACATAACACCTCCCTTCATAAACTTAATAACCTACTTTTCTAATAACAAACTAAAAAGTACTTTTCCACATTTGAAAGGTATTATGGCATAGAGGGTAAGAGCATGAGCTCTTGGGCCACACTGCCTTGGTTCAAGTTCCAGCCCTGCCATTTTACTAGTTATTTGACTCCGGACAAGTGGCTTAACTCCTCCATGCTCTTTCTCATCTTAACATGGGAAAAGTAATAGAACTTATCTTATGTGGCTGCTGTGAATATTAACTGAGTTAATAAGAAGTACTTAGAACAATTCATGGTGCATAAAAAAGCACTATGTAAGTATTCACTAATATGGTATTAGTATACATATATTATATGTAATATATACTAGATATATATCATACTAGTTATTATATTAGTATAATATATAGTAAAACTAATTATAATATTATACTAGAATACAGAAGGTGCCAAAAAATTGTATACACATTTTAAGAAAGGGAAACTGTACTAAAATTATAAAACTCAATATATACCAATAACAAAAGATAAATAAAAGTCATGCTTGACTTTTGCAATTACAAGAGGTGCTCAAAGTGGTTACCATCAGTGTCCAGACACTTCTGATTATGGCGAACTACTGCTTGAGCAACACTGACCAATGTGTCCACTTGTATACATTGGCACTTCTGGTATATAGTATAGCCAATATTTTTATAGCTAACATCAATCAATAACTTCAAGATTAAAAAATTAATGCAAAATAAAATTCCATAAAGAAATTTTATAGTACTATAATAAAATGACTTATTATTCTAAACTTTTAATGAATGCTGCTACAGCTAAGAGTTTATTTTCCAAAGATACTCCTATACTTGAGATACAGAAAGTTCTCTGAGAAAATACCCTGGGGAAGAAAAAATTTAAAAATAACTGACTCTCCTGTCCATAGGGCTTGTAACAGAGTCCCAATAACTTAATTTTTCCAACTAGTGTATCAGTGATTCCTGCATTATTAGGGTTGCTTCACCTAATTCTGAAACTGAGTTTTCACTAGGTAATAGTGTGGAAATTAAAACTCCACAACCCTCATTCTGAGTCTGGCCCAGAGAAGTTTCACAGTTGTCCATATTGCTATTCATATCTTAGGTCAATTAATAAAGTTAACATATTTATATGAATGAGAAATTCATAGTCATAAAACATTTATCACTATTCTCCAAATAAAAGATTAGGGATTTCAAGAATGAAAAAAAATTAGACATGGGCAATTCAAAATTATGTACTCAAACTTCTCAAAACCTATTAGAAATTGGTTTTTAATTAATGGCTAAATAATTTAAACTTAACACTGCTATTCCTCTGAACTGGGTTATCTTCAATTTTCCCCCTCCATACCGACATTGTATCCCTCTACCCTCTCTCTCCCCTGGGATGCTGATATGCTGGGCTTGGCAGATGAGGAGCCTTTATAAAAGACTGGAAAGAGATAAGGTACTTATAGCTCCATCTCCTTCCCTGAGGGGTTGTTGCCTCAGGATGACTGCCTCCCCCCAGTGAAGATCACTTGAACTACTGCATTTCTTTTTGTTTCAACTACTACATGTCTTTCTCCTTCTGAATTCTGTTAACTGCTCTCTTTCTTTGTCTGTGTCACCTTTTCTCTGACTGATAACCCCCAACCTAATATTTATACTTACTTCATAACAGCATCTGTGTCTATTTCTTCTATCTGTGAAACTTTATTAATCACACACTGCAAAATTTAAGAAAAAAATGTGATTAATGTGAATTCTAAGTGCTACATGTTCATTTGTACATTAAAAAGGGCCTCAATGAGCTAGAAAGTAAAAAAATAAAATTTAAAAAAGTATTTATATTTTGAAAATATATCTACAAATAAAATAAAATAAAAAGGGCCTCAATGGCTCTGATAATTATTTTACTAGACTTCCCTGGTATCTCTTATACATACCTCAAGGTGTTGAAAAAACTGCATCATCACCCTTACCCTATTAAAAAATTATTCCAGAGTAGCTTGAACTGTATTAATTAAAATCCCCTACAATTTAAAACTGTTCAAAACATTAAAAAAATAAATAAATAACTATAACAGGAACAAGACATAAGTCCCATGTTAAAATTCCAAAAGAAATACGATGAATTTCTGTATATTAATTTTATATCGTGCTACTCTACTGAATTCTTTTATTAACTCCATTAACATTTTGGTGGACTCTTTAGAGTTTTCTATATATAGTTATCATGTCCTCTGCAAATAGTGACAGTTTCACTTCTTCCTTTCCAATTTGGATGCCTTTTATTTATTTTTCTTGTCAGACTGCTATGGCTAGAACTTCCAGTACTATATTAATAATAGTGATGAGAGTGCGCATCCTTGTCTTGTTCCTGATCTTAAAGGAAAAGCTTTCAGCTTTTCACCATTGGGTATGATGTTAGCTGTGGGTTTGTCATATACAGCCTTTATTAAGTTGAGGTAAGTTCCTCCTATACCCACTTTGTTGAGCGTTCTTACCATAAACGGGTATTGAATTTTGTAAAATGCTTTTTCTGCATTGATTGAGATTATCATATTATTTTTATCCTTGGTTTTGTTAATGGATAATCACATTCTTTTTCAGATGTGGAACCACCCTCATATCACTGGTATAAATCCCACTTCATCATGGTGTAAAATCCTTTTAATATACTGTTGAATTTGGTTTGCTAGTATTTTGTTGAGAATTTTGGCATCTGTGTTCATCAGGGATACTGACAGGTGAATGGATAAAGAAGATGTGCTATATATACAATGGAATATTACACAGCAATAAAAAAGAATGAATCTTGCTATTTGCAAACAGCATGGATGGATCTAGAGGGTAATATGCTAAGTGAAGTAAGTCAGGCAGAGAAAACACAAGTACCATACGGTTTCACTTATATGTGGAATCTAAAAAAAACAAAACAAACGAACAAACAAAACAAAAACAGATTCATAGAAACAGAGACCAAACAGAAGAGTGAGGGGATGGGTGAAAAGGAGAAGGAAGATATAGTCAATAATATTGTGATAAATTTGCACGGTGACAGATGATTGCTAGAATTAGTGGAGTTATTAAATTGTAAGGTATAAAAGTGTCAAATTGCCATATTGTACACCTGAAACTATAACCAATATAGTATTGTATACCAACTATACTTAAATAAATTTTTTTTTAATGTCAAAAGAAATTCACTTTGGAAGTTACAGTTCCTTTCAATACATGCCAAAGTTTAAAATTAAAATAAATAAAATGCTTAGACTTCAGACGAACTCTGGGAATTAAAACAGCAATTAAAAAAAACTTGTATAAAATAGAGAAAACTGTACAAATTATGTTTATAGCTCAATAATTTTTCACAATGGAGTACACCTGTGTAACCAGAACTCAGATCATAAAACTGAACACTGCCAGTAAGCCACACTTCAGCTCTCCTCCTAGTAACTACTTTCTTTCAAAAGACACTACTATACTGATTTCTCATACCATAGATTAATTTTGCCATGTTTGAATTTTACATAAGTGGAATCATACAGTGTATACTCTTTTGTGTCTGGTTTCTTTTTTTTTTTTTTTTTTTATAAATTTTATTGGGGAACAGCCATGGTCATTGGTTACACATTGCTTTCATACTACAATGGCATAGTTGACTCCTTCGGGGAGGGCGCAGGGATCGAACGGGCAACCTTGGTGTTATCAGCACCACATTCTAACCAACTGAGCTAACCAGTCACCCCTGTGTCTGGTTTCTTTAGTTCCAAGTTATGTATGTGATATTCATCCATGTTGTTCCATGTAATTTATTCATTCTCACTGCTGTATAGTATTCAACTGTATAAATATACTACAGTTCTATTTATCTTTTCTACTGACAAGAGAATTTGAGTTTTTCCCACTTTTTTATTACAAATAATGCTGCCATGAAATTCTTATGTTGTCTTTGGTGAGCTTATATATGCATTTCTGTCAGGTGAATACCTTGGAGTAGAACTGCTGAGTGATAATATATGTGTATATTTAGCACTAGTAGATATTGCCAACAATTTTTGAAAGTGATTTTAACAATTTTAAAATAGTGTTTTAGTCAGTGTTAAAAAGAGGTAAAAAATGGGGTATTATAATCTTTTTTTTGTTTGCTTTATTCAAACATGAAAAACTCAGTATGATACATTCAACTTAATGATGATAAATTAAGACTAATAAATACATTTAAAATTGTCCTTTTTTATATATAGAAAAACTGACGTTCCATGAATAAGATTTATGAGTAAAAAAAAGTCGAAACAAAGATTATGGAAGACTTAAGAACACATGGATTTTAGTTTATAATCATCATTTCTTAGAGATTAGGGTAAGCTGAAATGAACATTTATTTACTGCTGGTGACAGTATACAAGGTGTAATAAAAAAATATGGTGAATGTTTAAATAAAAGAATTTCTTCCAGTAAAAGACACATTGCCATTAACCTCCCTCAAAATACTCCCCCTCATTTCGAACACACTTATCCCATCATTCTTGCCACTTTCTGAAGCAGTTCTGGAAGTCCTCTTTAATGAGTGTCTTTAGTAGTCGTGCTGTCATGGCTGCCTTAATGCTCTGAATCATTTTGACTTTGGAGAAGAGCCAGAAGTCACACAGTGCCAGATCCAGTGAATAAGGTGGATGAGGACACACCATAATACCAGAAGTGATGTGTGACAGAGCGTTGTCATGATGGAGGATGATTTACGGCATACTTTAAAGCACACCTTCTCTCAACTGTAGCTCACACCAGACTGAATACACAGAACAAGTTGAAACTTGTCATACACTGTTACTAAGGTTCAACATGCCACTTCCTGTATTGAAGATCCCCGCCTTTCTGTTGGATGGCACTTGGCAGCAGCATTCACCATATTTTGTGATCACAATGGAAAGGCTCCATGTCACACATCGCTTCTGGTACAGCAATTTCTGTCAAATAAAAATATCACTATGTGTTCCTCATCCACTTTATTCACCAGATCTGGCACCATGTGACTTCTGGCTCTTTCCCAAAGTTAAAATGACCATGAAAGGTAAACACTTTGATCAATTCTGGACATAGAGGCAAAGGAAAGGTTTAACTAACATAATGTTTATGGAATTTTATACAACCATTAAAAATGATTTTTCTGAAGGCTTACATAATAAGAAAATGCTTGTTTCTAACTGAAATATATGTACAAATCAGAATAATAGACACAGTATGATAGCAACAAGAAAAGGATCAGAAAAAATTTACACTTAAAAGTATTAAATGATAATCTCTTGGCTGATAGGACTATGTTTTTCTTCTATTTTTCTATATTTTCAATTTTTAAATTAGAAAATATTACTATTACACTACATATATTATTTCTAGGATCATGTAAAAATAAACTTCACAAAATATTCCAGACCAAAATATATCAAATAAAAAAATGTATAATTACCTGTTTAATGATATTCTTTGCCGTAATAATCATTTCTTCACTATAGATTTCTAAAAAATTAAGTTTTCTTTGTTTTAAAAGTCCAAATATAAGAGACACTAATCTTTCCTATTAAAATAAAAGAAGAGTATGTAACTTCATATTTTAAAGATAAAATAATCTCAGAGGTAGAAATGTTCAACATCAAGGGTTTTATTGTTTGATCATCAGAACTCTATCCTACATATGGTATTTTCTAGAAGCCTACAAAAACCCCTTCCACAACAATCTTGTCATCGGATTTTTGGAGTCAGTGTTCTAAAACAGGTAAATCCTATTCCACTACAGTAGGTCAAATGAAGCTAGTTTGATCAAAATAATCAAACCAGCAAAATAATATGAGTACATTTTGGCCTAGTTTCAACAAGTAGCTAGAAGGTACCCTTCTCAAACCCAGATGACCAATAAATATTTGGTGAGTCCTGTGCTTTTTAATTAGTGGCCTAGGAGATTAGAGTGATGACCTGGACTATCTATGGGGAATTAACTTCTTACAGGTACATATATCTCTTAACAACTTAGGCTGCTATCAGGGTTTTTTGGATTCTTTACTAGTTCTTGGCAGTAATCAGCATTAAGAAGTTACTAAATAAGTGAAGCCTGTATAGGATGTATTTGTATATGCATATGCATAAAGCATGTACAAAATAGGTGCTCTGTGACTGTGAATGACCGATAAGTTACCATATAATAATGATCACTTTTTAAAAAGACATACTCCAGTACATGCATACACATGGATATACATTAATTCATCCTATACCTATATTTTGAACTTGGTTTGTAAGCTATATAAAGACCTCATTTTAACTCTCATTTCTAATTAAGCTATAAAATTATTGTATTCTCTAATTTCACAGGATAATGAACAATTACGAGTAGTGTGCTTGCTAAAGTCATAGTTAATGAAAGGCTTCATAGGTCTGATAGAGCTTGAAATTTAATGTAATTCTGTTTACTACAATCTGAGAAGAATGTGTTCTAAACTAAGGACGTTAGGAATTAACACTAAACAATGACATCAATTTCATTCCACAGTTCAAAACACATACCTCTTCTAAAATTTGACAGTCATCTTCCAGTGGTCTATTTAAGTCACTGTGAGAATAAGTAGAAAATTCTGCAATCATCATTTTATCTATCAGCTTTTCTAATTCACAAAGCTGTGATCCCAAATGCCTACAAAGGAAGAAAAAAAATGTTACATATAGTCATTAAAAATCCAAATTCACTCCACAATTAAGAAAACTAGTAGGCAAAACTTTTCTAGCTGACAGTACTTGTGCAATAATGTAATGTTTTAGTAAAATGTAGTCCTTTAACTTAACAAAAATAACTGCAATAGTTTCAAGTCATCTCCCAAATTATTTTTCTCTTTAACCTCCAGTTAAACATGTTGTAGAAAACCTGGTTCTAGAAATTTCATGACTGCTTTTTTGTCTACTTGTTACAGACAAAATAATCAGGTATTCTGAGTTCTTTCTTCATTAACTATTTACTAAATATCAATGCCAGTAGCTCCTAAGCCATTCATTTATTCAACAAATACAAGCACCTTCTATGTGCCAGGCCTTGCTCTGGGTGCATATAAATATCTGAAGGACTACAGGGACAGATTGACTCAACTCAATCTCTGTCATCATTAGTTTGAATTACTGTGCAATACCCTTTAGGTCATTAAACTGAAAGAACACATGACTGAAAATGTAAAATACTGAGCTACAATCTACTCATGAAGCTTTTTCTCATAAAATATAATGTTTCTTTTTAATCTACCTATAATGTTTGCAGATCCTAGCTAGGGTTAAAGTGAGAAGGACTCTAATCTGGGCAGAGTTATGGGGGTGGGTAGTAAGGGCGGGTATTACTAAAAGGACTTGGAACTTTTAGAAAAAGCATACAAATGACAAGAATGGTCTCATGTAGTCCCTGCTCTGAAGGACACTAAGGATGAGCACCTTCAAATACAAAGGAATTTTTGCCAGTCTAATAGCTTCATAAAAACAATGGGTTGAAGAAACCTAGGTAATCTAGTTGGTCCAAAGTATTCCAATAATTAAGTGAAATAGGCCAATGAGAAATCTGTTTATATCCAAGGATAAAAAATTTAAAGCTCTATTTGGGGGCAATTTAAAAACATTCATATTTAAATAATTAAAAAACAAACATTTAAAAAAAAACAAACAAACATATATATATATATATATATATATGTATATATATATATATACATACTACATTTATTTGAAAAACAAACCCTTAATGTCGGCAACTGTGTTTACTAAGACCAAATATCACACATTTAAAAAAATTAGTTTAAACCATGTGACCTTTTAGAAAGAGCCATTGCTCCTCTTTTATAAACAACATATGGTAAGTTGTGTAGTGATAATTTTGAAAAATCTGATGAGCAAAATAACGTATAAATTTGCATTTTGCTATATAAAAATTATATTTCTTACAGCTAATTAGAAAGCTAATAAGGTTCTCAGAAATGGCACCAAACATCTCATAATAAACAAATTTAGAACATATCCATTAGTACAAACTAAAACATTGCCATAAGGGGAATTTGGCAACGTCTACCAAAATCACATAGGCAATTAGCCTTTGACCCAGGAATCTCATTTCTTGGAATCTGTCTCAAAGATACACTGGTAAAAACACAAAAGAACATATGTTCGTTGCAGCACAGTCAGTAACTGCAAGCGTGGAAGCAACTCAAATGTTAACTAAATGGGGGCTAGGTGAATATACCATAAGAGGCACTACACACTTTTAAAACAATTGAGGAATACCAATTAATATACTACATACTGCTACAGAGCAGTTTCTCAACCTCTTTTCACTAATGCTCCCCTAAGAAATCTTTTTAGATATTTTTATTCCTAATCACTCTCTTAAAATTTTAATATCATAGATATACTATATATCTGTTTATGTACTATGGCCCTTTGGAGGGCCACAAATCATTGTAATATTCAAGATATTTTTTCACCCTTCAAAACCAATTTTTGCCCCCTTGGGGTGATAGCCCCCATTGAGAATGCATGCTGTAGAGTGATCTCCAGGTTATACTGTAAGGTGAAAACAGAAAGATGGATAAAAGTACGTATAGTATGCTAGTGCTTATCCAAGATGAGGAACAGATGGAAAGATGGATGGATGGAGGGAGAGGGTGAATGGATGGATAAATATAAACTAAAACTTTTTTAAATGGTGACTTATAGGGGTAGCTAGGGAGAAAGGGGACCAGGATAGAAGTTAAATTTTTCTAAATATTCTTTGTTTCATAGATTTGATTTTGGAACAACATATCTACTCAAGATTGTTATAAAACATTACATTTTAAAGATCAATCCTTAACAATCAAAGGCAAATGAAACAAATGAACCTAACTGTGTATCTAGTTAGTGGCAAACCTACACAAAGAGGAATTACTTCAAGTGACTTTAAAACATAGTAATTTATCTATTCATCCCACAAAGGATATATCTTAAGGAAAAGAAATCCTATGGTTATAGTAATCATAGTGTTAGTGCTGAGAGCATTCAATTTATATTATGAGATAAAACAAATGAGTAGTTATGTTGACATCATTAGGAACCATACTCTTCAGCTTATTCAAAAGGAGACACGTAAGATTGAAAAAGTAAAAACTCTATAGTCCTGAATTTAAATTGAAACTGTCAATGTGAACTCAGATTTTGCTTTATAAAGGGAAATTTATTTTCTAGCTCTGTCCACTACAAGGCCTAGTAGCCAGGAACACCTCTGGTATCCAGGCTGTAATTTCCAAATACCTTTTCCTACTAAATGAAACTAGCACTCCTCAGAGAAATGGCAGATTACAAGACTGGGGCAAAAAATATAAAATATGAATATCTTGTCACAACACAAATTAAGAAAACAATCAATGACTACTCAGGAATCACATCAAAAGGACTCAAGAATGAATTTGTGGAGGTTCCTACAAAAGATAGAATAATTTGAGCATTGATAAAAATAAAAACAGCAAAGAAAAACACTTCACTTTTATAAACTCATCAGTCACCTTTGGAAGATGCTAGATATTCAATGTATTATTTTTAAAAGTGCTAAGTAAGGGGAAAGAATCTAGAATTTATCCTGCCTATGCTTGTAAGAAATATCCTTCACAGTTATCAAATAATTATATGTAGAAATAATGCTTTAAGAAAATATTCAGGCTGGCCGAGTGGTGCGTTGTTTAAGAGCTGGCTTGGGACGCCAGAGGGCCCTGGTTCAGATCCCACATATGAGGGCCAGTGACACTGCCCTCTACAGCTAAGATGCTGAACAACAGCTCAACCTGGAGCTGGGCTGTCGTGAGTCACCGGCGACGGCGGAGGCTGTAGCCCCTGCGGCAGTGGGTTGCCATGGGCTACCGTGTGTAGCCAGCAGCCAGCGAAAGCGGCCAGCAGCCGCCGTTAGTGGCCATCCAGGAGCCGGTGACTGATCTACCTTGCCCTGGAAGAGCACAATGATGGTACCAACTTGGGCCAGTGAAGCAACGTCCTCCACAACTAAACTAAAGAACAAAAACAGGACAGCAACTTGTCTGTTCCCCTTCCCCCAATTCCCCAGCGCTGTTCCCATCCCCCAATTCCCCAATAAAAATCTTAAAAAAAAAAAAAATATTCCAGTTACTAAATGAATAAGGAAGTATACAATTAGAATATCATGATTTGGAATCCATAATGAGATGATAAATCTAGGCAATGATCATCAAATGGGGGTTAAAGTCACGAAAAGAGAGACACTAGATAAATGACTCTCGACTGAAGTATACACCATTACCTATTAGGTACTCTTGATGAAAAGTAAAACTTAAATCTGTTCAAATGTTTAAATCTAACTACCAGGTTATAGAAATATAGATTTCAAAAAATGCAGATTCAGTTGGCAAAAATCCAGACTGTAAGAAGGTTCTACAAGACAGACAACTAAATTTCTTCAATAAATATTTTGAAAGGGAGAATACAAGAATGGGGAATTTCTATATATCAAGACGCTTGAAATATATCAACCAATTCCAACGTATAGATATTATTTAGATCCTGATTTCAACACACTATAAAAAATAATTTTGAGACAAACAGGAAAATTTGAACACTATTTGAAAATACGAATATTAGAGTTATGTTTTAAAATCCTTATCTTTCAAAGATACATAATAAAATATTCACGGGTGAAATGAAATGATGGTTTGGATTTGTTTCAAAACAATCCAGGAGTAGGGGGAGGGGCATAGAGAAAAAAAAGTTGGCCATGAATGTATAACTCACAAATACAATTTTATCCAGCTTCATATGACTCTCTTCATATAATTTCCTCTATTTTTTAATATGTTTGAGTTTAAAATACACTTTTTTAAAAGCAGTAACAGAGCAGAAGATAAATGTACACATAACTTTACTATTGCTTGGTTCTCAGTTTTTTTATGAAGATCAGATTCCCTTTTAAGGCACACTAGAGGTTAACACTCAGGTATATGTTACCTTCAGGTACAAGTGAATAGTCTTCAACGCATCCCAACAAAGAATTATGGTGGGAAGTCAGTATGACTGTTATCTACTGATGTTTGGGCATCAAAATAATAAAATTGTCATTTTAGCATATATATGAGGTTATTTGACCCCAGATACTGTCTTAAATAAATGAGTAGCTTCACTTTTATGCATTCTTTAACTAATTTTAAAGTCTGATGAATACAATAAAAGAGTAGATATGAATCACAATACTAACATCAAATAGTATTTATTACATAATCACAGGTATATAACACATAAAAAATATTGTCTAAACAAAACTTCCAGAATTAAAATGGTCTACATTTTCACCTATTCAGTCTTGCTGTAGTTTTTTTTTATATATATTCTTGACTACTTTGACAATAGATGTAATAATAATGGCCTGCACATTATTAACCATATCAAAAATATTTAATAGATAAATCTGTTAACAATTTTTTAAGAGCAAGTATCCTAATAATCACACAGTAATTTATAGTGGTGAAAGATATCTACTAAAATGACAAAAAACTAAAATTTCACGTTCTGAAAAAGCACTTAGGTCCATATATGCTAAATTGAAACAATTCCAATATTTCCTATTTCGACATGCTTCAATTTATACATTAATTCAGATCTTCTACTAAGCTGTATGTTAACTACAATGACCTCTGTACTGCTTTTATCAAAGATTTATATATCAACAAATTCTACAGTAATACTAGTTTCATCAAATAGCATAAAGTCTGGGTTTTGGCTTCATCCCAGAACATACATGTGGAGGCTTTCTTATTATAATGCTTTGAAGATCTAAATTATACATCACATCAGGATCAAAGAATTTATTAAATACCTTTGATACTCCTAAGAATAAAACCCCTGAAAAGGAATCCAGAGGTGAACTCAGATCAATGAAACAGTAAACTGGAACCTACCATTAATTGAATGTTTTCCACCTTTTCTTAAAAAAAACAACAACGAAGGTTTATGACTAGAAAACAAGTTAGTTTCATTAATTTTTATACTAAAATCAATTACCATGGTAGGTCCTGACTCAGCAAACCTATAACTCAATTGCCCACAGTATAACATCTATCTCACTATAAAATTACCCCTGATGTTCCAAGCAATCTATTGAGGTCCCATAAGTCCTCAATCAAATATAGTAAAAAGCATACACAGCTCTCGGGTCAGATGAGACCTGGGTTGAATCTTGACTCTACTGTTTTATAATTTTCTATATGACTTGGAGCAAGTTATATCAGTTTCTATGCCTCAGTTTCCTTATCTATTAAATTGGGATGAGATTACCTATTTCATATAAGTTTTTTTTTGGTGGGGGAGGAATAAAATAATACATGCAATATCTACTTAGCACAGTATCTGGCACAGAGTACCAAAGAATTAAAAAATGTTCTTAGGTTTTACAGTGATGGTGGTAGAGTAATGGTGGTAATAACTATTAAAAAAAATAAATAACAATGGTGAAAACAGTTTCCACGTAAGTCTTTACAATAAGAAAGAGCAAATAACACTGCATCCTTGAATTTCAAGGTAACTGAAGCTTTTCTATATCAAAACCTGTAAGATACCATGGTTCAAATATATTCTTAGGCCTATAATGAGAATTCTGTATTACATCCGCTTAACAAATATTTGAATATTATGAACCTCAGCAATGCTTTCAGTTAAATTAGTATAGATCACAAATGATATATATTGTTACACTGATTATCATATATTTTTTATTGCTAATAGCAGAATTTTATTTCATGAGTAATGGTTAAAAATATTTGTCCTAATAATTCAAATTGCCCAATTTGTCAACAATTTAGGCAGTAAAATCATTTAAAATTTTTTTAAATTACAAAAATCAACGAATATACAAAATATCCATTTTAATATTTATGTGTTATGCAATGACTTTAAATTTCCCACTGTGTAAATTACTGTTCACGTTCAGATGAGGGACTCAAACTATGGGATTTTTACACTGATAACAGATACATTGTTCCCTTAACACATTAGTAGAGCCCTCTTTGATAGAGACAGGACGATGATTTAGTTAAAAACTGCTTTTTTAAAAGAATAAAATTATGTAGGAAGATGTTACCACTTTAATTCCAAATTCTGAAAAAGGAGAGTACCCAATAGTAATTAAAAACTAGGCTTCTCAATTCTGGTGCATGTCAGAGTCTCTTAGAGAGCTTTTAAAAAATACAGGTATGCAGGCCTTACCCTCTAGGAAGTCTGACTTAATTGACTTGGATGGGGTATAGAATGCTATACTTAAATTAAAAAATAAATTTAAAAAAATAAAAGTGATACAGCATGTGAGAAAACTGAAAAAAAAATCAGACAACAATGCTTCAGTTTGAAATTCATTTCATTGGTTCACTTTACATAAAGAAATCATGATCTAATAAAAAAGAAGTGGAAATATAAAATTTTTTTTTAAAAAAAGCTCTTTTGAGAGTTCTAAAATGCAGCCAGGATTAAGAACTACAGTCATACATAAACTATCATACATAAACTATAAATAGTTAATTAGGGGCAATGATATGGAAAATAAAAGGAAAGAAAGAATAAGAGAATGGTACAAAGAGTCAAGATAAATTTGGTAATATCCTGGGTAATTCAGATTCCATAAATATGTATTAAAATGTGTATGACATAGCCCTTGCCCAAGACATTAAGGGCCCATTAGAAAGATTTTTTTAAAAGTAACACAAATGACAATGAAATATGGTAGTATGGTATCAAATTTCATTAGAGAGTATATACAAAAAGTTCTGAGTGTTCAGAAGTCACAAATACAGAAATTAATACCAAGGTCAAAAAATATACAAAGAATGAGAAAAAAGAAAATATACATAACCACTTTTTACTACCACTGACTAGAAAATATACAATATTAGGGTAGTAGTATACAGAAGAATCATACACAAATAAGAATATTCAAATTCTTTTTAAATAAATAGCGATTTGCAATTGTAGTAATTTGACTATTGGAAAATTTTAGGATGAAAGTTCCCTTAAAAGCATTAGAAAAAAACATGACAGCCGAAAGCAAAACTTGGACTAAGATCTATCAAATGGAAAGAATATTAACAAATTAATCTAATGGAGTCCTCTGATTCTACTGAAAATTTTCTTATTTTAAGTAAGACCCTATGCTTTTCTAAGATATGCCCCACAAAAATGATTAAAATTTGGTCTCTGGTATGAAAAAAAAAGAGAAAAGTGTGTGAAGTTCAAGTACAGCATCTCTTATCGCCTACTGAGAGAGAACAATAACGTTAATAAACTAAGAACACAGGTTATTTCACTAATGTTTATAGTCGACAAGAGACCTATAATACATATTATCCTAACTGATCAGACAAAAATACAGAGTTTGAAACTATTCTTATGCTTCCAAATAAAGTTAAATGGCCTTAAAAAATAGCTGTAAAACTATAAAAGAAAGTAACTAATATCAATATTTAACAACTTTACAGCAAAAGAAAATGATAAAACCAAGAAAAGTAAATCATCAGATAAGATTTAACAATAATTAAACAAAACAAAACTGGGTTACAACATGTCATCCTTAAACTACTTCAACTATGAGACAGTTTTCTTCCTTCATTAGGAAAACATTTTCTTTTACAGTACTTTTATCTTTGAAAATTATTTGCATATGAAGATGTTTATCAGAAGTAAAAACTCAACACAGTGCTGTTATCAAACTTTTATACAATGATAACCATACTAGAACTGACATTTGATAGGCAGCTTTACAGAAATGTTTCATATGAAGAATAAACACTCTCTACACATGTGTAAGTTCCTCAAAAAATAACAGTAGAAAGATATTTGAGCAAAATATAGACAACCAGAATATTTGAAAGTCCTTTTAAAAATCATATACAGCAGGTCCTCGATAACGTCCTTTCATTCAATATCCTTTCGTTATAACATTAATGCGGGGGGAAAAAAAGATTCCCAGCTGGGGCCACAGTCTGTGTAATGTTTGCACTCTCTCCCCATGTCTGTGTAGGTTTTCTCCAATTAATCCAGTTTTCTCCCACATCCCAAATAAGCACATGAGATGACTTGGCATGTCTAAACTGTCTCAGTCTGAGTGGGTATAGGTGTGGATGTGAATGTGCCCTGTGATGGAAGGTTGTCCTGTCCAGAGTTGGTTCCCACCTTGCACCTTCTGCTAGGAGAGGATCTGGCCACCCACAACCCTGAACTAGAATACATGGGTTGGAAAATAATTATCTTACTTTTTTTTATTAAACTTTCTTTAAATGTAGGTATAGTTCATATTTATTTCAATGTTTAATATTAGAAGTGTTTTGAGTCTTTATTTAGAAGTTTAGTGATGTTTTTGTGACAAGAAATATGCCATAGGAACTTAACTCTTGTTCACAGCAGCTGGCCTATGACAAAATTGGTTTTGTTATACATCACTTTGCTGAAAGTCACAGTATACAAGAACCCATCCACAACGTTGAGGACTTAACTGTGTACCTTTTTTTACGAAGAACATTTTTTCTTTTGAGTTAAGGTACAAACAAAAAAAAGTAAGGTTGGAGATAAAGGCAGACTCTTCCTCAGGCTCAAAACAAATAGATTATAAAATTTTCCTTCTGTCTTCCAACAAATCATAACCGAACAGGAATAAATATCAACCCTGTTCTTAAATATTTTCTAGACAGCTTTGGATGACTATGCTTTTCAACAATATTACTAGGCATAAATTTGTGAGTCAAGGAAAATAAAATAAGCTGCATGACCTTTAGGGTAAAAATTAGAACAGTTTTAGAATTTGTGTTTAGCAGGCAAGCGTTCAATCTTTGATTCTATTTCTCAGCACTGTTCTGTTCAGAGAACAAAGCAGTCTACTCTGCAGAATTGGCTCCCACTATTCATTAACATTCACAATATTATACAGTAGTGATATGTGAAAAATACAGCTTCCGTGATTATAGAAGTCCATTTTTCTAAAGTAGTGACAAAAAATTAATTTTTTTTAATATATTTCACATACATTCACAAAAGACAAATATTTAAAATTTCAGAGGTGAAAGGAAAACTAAAAATCATTTAGTCACCCTGGGTTCCACGCTGGGAAATCCAAAGTAGGCTTGACAGGGACTATGAACCATCCAAAATTACTTGCAAAATTTTATGTACATGGTTAAACAGCTTTCAACAGATTCTCAAACAGGTTTGTGACTCAAACTTTTTCTGTAAACATCCAAGTCTGATTATGTTCCTCTCCTAGGGTTAGGCCTCCATAGCAATCTATACATTCATCATTATACTGTATTGCACTGTATGAGAACTACTCAGTAATTTCTGTCTCCTTCCTCTTGCCAAATAAATTGCAGAAACAGTGTGAGCAGAGAACATCTCTGCTTCGTTCATGGCTGTATTTCCAGTATTCTGCCTGGTGTCTGACACATAATAGGTAATCAAAATCATTTCTTCAATGAATGTATCAATCATTTATGTAATTAAATTTGGGCCAAGCTTTAAAAAAAGCTTTCTAAATGTTCCAATTATATATCTTTAATCAATAAGAATTTATAATTCAATTAAACTTATTTTGAAGCTAAGACTATATTAAGTTTCAGAGCACATATCTTCCATAAAACTTCTTTGTAGTTAGTAGTATAAGGTTTGGATGAGTTTCCCAATAATAGGAACTTGCACAAGGACACTGCAAGCCTACTTAACTGAATGAAATTTTGATGGCTTGCAACTGGTCTATTTGTAAATTAAACATTTTGACATGATCTCACTTAAAATAACTCAAAGCCTAATCTTAAAAGTTACTTCCAAAATAAGAACTCGGGAGAAATTAGGTCTTTTCCATCACCATGTAGAATTTTTTGTAATGTGATAGATTACAAACTAGAAATAAATTTCATTAATTATTAAATGTAAAACCTATTCAAGAGCTTTTAAAATGAACTTAATTTTAGATATATTAGTCCTCTTCCCTGTACCTTCATCTACTGTCTTGACAAAAAATTATTTCAACATTTTCAAAATGTTATCATTTTCATTTGTGATTGGCCTTTCATTGATTTCATCAACTAGAAAATTCAATTTTGCTTCTCCATCCAAATGTCTCTATAAATATTGGTCCTTATGGTATTTGTTTATTTAGCTAAGACTAAAATATCATAATGATAACATTACTGAACAAATCAATCTGGAAGAAAACATAACCATGTAACTTTAAATATATTCACACTTCTTCAGCTAACATTACACACTAAAACTTATCCTTTAAAAATTTCTAACATTATTTCTAATGGTTTACTTAATGGACATACCGGAAGCTGTGAATGCCCTGAAGTTCCTGCTGTAGGACCTCCTGTGTTGTTGCTATTAAGTCCAATGCTCCAACAAATTCAGAAGTAGATAACAACACCTGTACTGTAGGCTGAGTCTGGTGTACAGTGGCCATTAACTTCAGTTTATTGTACACTTTAACACAATTATTTCTGGTAAGTGCCAGTCTTAAAATGTGTAGTGATCCTTCACACATTACTTTATCAATCTGTGCAATTTTATCTCGAAGCATTTTTACAGCCTGGGAAGTTTTCTTGAGGTAGTCCTGCAATTCGTGTTGAGAGGTCATTGCATGAAAAAATGCTTCTGAACGTAGAGAGATCTGGTGAGCAATGTTTACTTCCACAATATCCAGATAATGGCTCAGCTTAAGAGGGAAGGAAAAAAAATCATGGAGTATTATAAGTATACCTTCCTTGACTATCCAAATACTTTCTGAAAATGATATAAGATTTCTACATGTATTTTAAATTCCATTGTGTGAACTATTTAATTATGGGATCCTTGATATTGGGAATAACAAATGGAAGGGGGATGAAAGATATAGCCCAGAGATTAATAAAGGTAAGACAAATGAGTTAGAAGGTGATTTACCTTCTTCTACTGCTCCTGCCATTAATGCCCTTCAAACACCAACCACTTTCTAAAAATTAAGAGTACCCCCCCAGTCATCTCAGCTTATAAACTAGTTTCAAAAATTCTAAGATCTAAGAGAATGATCTCCTCCCCACACATCATTGCCAGTACCAATATCACACATCACTTATCTGACTACAAGATGATTATAGCTACCATTTGTTGACTTCCTTCTTCTATGTACCAGGCATTGGTATTTTATATACATCATTTTCTAATTTTAACAATCTTGAAATACAGGTATTATTATTACTCTCATTTTACAGATGAGGAAACTGAGGCCCAGCAAAACTAAATCACTTGAATAAAGTCATGTGGTTAGTAAGTGGCAAAACTAAAATTTGAACCCAGGTCTGTCTGACTCAAAAGCCGAAGTTCTTTCTACTATACCATGTTATCTCAAAATGCTAAAGAATCCACAAAAGAAAGATTGGTAGTCTGGTCACAAATTATAAAAAGTACTAAAATTCGTTTTGATCTTTTTTTTCAAGGCTACTCATTTTACATTTCAAAAATTATTCTTTTATTAATTTGTAAAACTCAGTTTATTTCCAATGTATTTTCCTCTTAAAAGGTTGACAAATGCTTTAAACAATCAGTTCATATATATTTATTTGTAACACTACCAAGATGAATTCCCAAAGTAACATATATTAAAAAGTTTTCTAATTTCAAATATGGACTTCTAAAACTTCTGTTGTCTTTTCTTCCTTTCTAAGTGCTTATGACATTTTTGGCTACATTATCTTTCCATTTCCTTTTCACTTTTTCACCTGTGGATTCGTCAACCCAGCTCAAACTTTAGGCATTATCTCTGAACATCTCAGGAGAAGTCATAGCATTAAAGGATTAATGGACTTTCAACATTTAGGAGATATTATTTGGTCACCAAGACTGTTTCCTTAAAACCATGAAGGATCACATGTATCTTCATTAAGGCTCCTTTAGTAATCTATTATAATATAGATACGTTTTACAAACAAGAAATTCTTCCAGTTTAAATCTCCTGAGTTTATACTCTTTTGCTATAGTTCTCTTCATCTTTAATACAGCTGTTCATTTATCTAAAAAGCAATGTGGGGACAAAGGTACTAGGGTGCATACACTGCAAGCTAAAATGGACTCAATTTTCAGGATAGTAAATGGAGAATGGGTAACTTCTTTAGGACAATGCTATTCAGAGGGCAGTTTATATGCTGCTGCCAGTCTGTGAACTGTGTAACAGATCCATGATAAAACAAGGAACTTTGCTGGAAGGTAAAATCAACTACATCACTAAGCCCATTGCATTGTTTTTTCGTAGAAAGACTTTCTTAAAGAAGGAAGCAGTGCAATGATTTACATTCTAGTGCAAACACCTTATCTCATTGCAGACCAGCACTTTGGATACCAATATATTAGGATACAAATTTCTCTGATCCTGGTTGTAGCATTCCCCCTCTTTAAAGCTGGCAAGATAAAACAGCTGATGTGAATCATAAAGTGAGTTTGAAAGTGCTCCCTTAGAATCCTGTCTTCCATTACTTATCTAAGAACAGAGCAGAATGAGGAGTCAGAATGTAAATACACCAACCTGATTCTGCAACTTATAAAAAAAAAAAAAATCCATTACTTTAGTCGCTCTAAACATTTAGCATAATAAAATTGTTTCATTTGAATTTCAAATACTTTGGCAACTTATCAATATTCCATTGATCTATTCTTTTAAAAGGCATAATATTTTCATAATTCATTTCCTATCAAAATTCTATAAATGGAACAATTTTTAAAGTATTCCTAAAAATATCTATATAGATCAATGAGATTTTTATTGGCTTTTGTTGTTTTTCTCTTTTCAGGTATTATTTTACCAGAGCACATACTTAGAATGTGAAAAAGCGGTCTGGGAATGAGCCTATGTCCATAAACCCATTATTTTCATTAGATTTATGAATTTGTTCTTACTCAAGGAAAATCTTTATAGGTCAAAATGTTACCAAAAGAAAAAGTGAATCCATTTTCATTTTTAACTGTAAAAAAATAGGAATACTCATGATTTTTTTTCCCTACATTTCTTCTCCTATCCACCCCAAGCTAGTCCTTTCTTCAGTTACTGAGGAGGATTGGAACTCTTTTTTTCTTTTTTTCTTTTTTTTTTAAGTCTCAGGTGTACAAAACAACATAATGCCAGACCAAATTTATTGAAGTCTTCCTGAGACAAGCTTTCATACTGCCAGGAGATGTCACTAGACTAAAATAAACAAAATGCTTTCTTTCAAAAGTTTAAGAACCAGTTTTAGAAAAGCTCTAAACTGCGTGCTGAGAGTAAACAGAACAAATTTTCTGTTCAAATTTTTAAAAATTCTTGATATGTGTTATTGCTAAAGTTCTACATTTTAAATGATATTCAAGATGTTGACTTCTGAAATATAAAACTTTGTAAAAAATTTTAAAGCTGCTGACTGGTAACATTAAAAGACTAGGCTTTTACAAAACTGAAACTACAATAGGAATATTGATATGATATTTTTGCTTCAAAATAATCATTCTTACTATGTAAATGAGAATAAATAGTGCCTCAGGAAAAGTTGATTTTCTGTTCTTTAAATCATAAAGAATATATAAAAGTGGTCAAATATTGTTTGGGATAAACTTAAAGCAACTACAATTACATGTGTTACCTAATATATCCTTTCAAATGAAATTCCATCAATTGCTGTTTCAGATAAGAAGCACTCAAACAATAAGTTTTTCCTTTTTCACCAGCCCAATTGTATTCCATTGAATCAAACTACTATGACTTCATCAGTTAAGATTTGAAGGCTTACAATTATCAGTAACAATAAAGTGAAAATTTAAAAAATAGTGCTTACTAAATAACTAAATCTGAACCCATACCAAGTAGTACCATTTAACTAGAATAAAATTTTCTACATGGAAAAAGTAAAAAAGAAAATACCTTTTCTTGTAGCAATTTTGAGGAAGCTGCATCACGATTTCCTTTTCCACCAGCAGTATTAAAATGAGACCATGGTAAAACTGAATTAAAAGTTAAGGAATCATCCAAGGCAAAATCTGGTTTCATAAAAATCTATTAAAAAAATGCATTTCCCTCAATTAGATAAACATTTTCTTTACATCCATTATCCCTTCTAATATCATAAGACCATTAAACAATAATTAACTTGGATCTCAAGCATAAACAGCAAAAGCAAGTGATAATAGGTTATTTACATAAACATATGCATAAAAAAATGTACAAATAATGTCTCATCAAGCTAAAAATGCTCATGAAAGATAGGAAAATGGTTTTTTTGCCTTTACCAGTAGAGATGATCATTCTATTACAACTTGATCAAACACACTAATGCAGTCCCACGGGGCACATACCAAAAGGAAACATCATACTTATCCTAAAATTTCCATATTATTTTCTAGTGATAGTGGTTTTTTAAAAATGCCAAATATCAATTTCTCTATACTTATATTTCTACTTTGTCCTGCTCAAAATTCTTTCAAAACTGGTTTTATAGATTAGATATATACAAAATTTAAAACCAAAACAAATTCAATTTTATGAAAAGCTTATTCCTTTTCTTTTACATATCACAACCATCTGGGAACTAAATCCTACTCATTTTCTTTCCTAAATATCACTTAAATGCCCTCTCTTCTCTATCTCCACAGCATTTCATCAGTGCAGCTCTTTATTATCTCTGGATTAACAGTAAGTGGACACTTACTGATGTTCTTTACCAATCTATCCACTATACTGCTGTCAGATATACCTTTAAAATGCAAGCATAACTGAATTAACTGCGGATTCCCATGACCCACACACCAAACTCTTCAGAAGAGCATCAAAAGCCCTTCACTGCTTTGGATCCACTTACCTCTTTGTATCTTGCCACTCTCACTATTTACAAGTTAAATTCTAGCAGTATCCAACTACCTTCCATATCCTCTTATGCTTAAGTATCTTCATTTTTGCTTTTGGCATATATAGGATGCCCTTTCTTGCCTATCTTCCTAGAGAATCTGACCCAATTGAAAGGGCAAACATGTCTCTGTGTATGGCACAGAGATTAATCACCCCATCTCTGAACACAAGTATATCATGTATACTTATTTATCTCATACTTCACAAAATTTATTTAATATGTATATCTCCCCTGGAATATGTTCCTGTAAGACTGGATTTATAGCTTATTAATATTTGTATCCCCAACACCTAGCATAGACCTGAAACATGGTTTAATAAATTAATTAATTTATATACTATATTTCATATTTACTGATTCATTTTATCTATATCCAAAAGTTGTTATGAATGTGATAGGGAAAATCTAACTAGGAACATGAGTATATTTTCTAGTCATTGTTTTAGTATAATTGAAAGTATTGATTAATTCAATAAATATTTACTGATTATCTAACTTACGCTAGGCACTGAGGGGAAAACCAAAATAAATTATTACAGAGGTACTAATCCCAAAGATCTTTAGTCCAAGGAATGTGATAAAATATATACATAAATATCTAATAAGGGGAAGAGTGCCAAACGTCTTTAAAAGGAAAACTGGGATTTAGATAAAACGCTATGGGAATTCAGCAAAGGGGCCAATTATCTTCAGCTAAGGGGAAATGTAGTCATGAAAAATTGCCATTTAAGCAAAAGACTGTAAAGGATTAGATATGGGGAGATGACAGAAAAGTCTTCCGGAACAGTGCTAGGAAAGAACGGAGCTAGCAAAAAAGTTTGGCTGAAGTAAAGAATGCGTAAAGATTACTAGGCAACAATTAACAGTGTGACCACAATGGAAATGAATAATTAAGGACCTTAAATTACAGTGTTTGAGTTTTATTTTATAGGAATTAAAGAACTGTAAAAATAACCACCCTCTTCTTTTTGTTTCTGTCTTTCATCTGTCTCTTCTCACCCTAAAGAGCAATTACCACAGACCTCTTTGAGAATCTGATGAATGCATTGGATTCTTTCCCCAGGAAAAAAACCTCATCTAATATATATCTCTACAAAATTTCTCTTACAAAAAATTTATTTTAATAATTTGAAGGGATAGTAAGATCAACAAAATTATTCTTTTGGAATGGAGAGACTTAAACACATTTGTAGGTTTCAATGATGAAGAAGAGGTTGCAAAAGAGAGAGAAAAAAAGTGATGTATCAAGATCCCAGAAGAGGCAAAGTGATCAAAGTGTCAGAAAACAGCCGAATGAAAGCTTCTTATAAGGCAAAATTGAAGATCAAATATTAAAAAGCAGTATTCTCATTTCTTAAGCTTTATTACCTTAGGTACTTGCTCCAGATCTGTCCTGGATTTATCTATGAAAAAAAAGGAAAAGAGAAAATAAGAGCTTTTAAATTTTTTAAAATGAAATTGTTTTCATTTTACTGCCATAAAATATATTTTGACAGATTCAGTACTGTACTAGGTCACAACCAAATAACCACTTAAGTTTCTTCCTTCAACAAGTATCTATCAAGCACCCTCTGTATGCCTAGTAGTAGGCAAATCACTGAATAAGACATATGTCTCAAATAATTTTAAACAATTGTACAGTAGAAATAAAACAACTAAATATATTTCAAGTCTTTTTTAAATGGACACAGAAAGCTTGATGTTATCTTATTAAGTTTTGGTGAAATTAAATTTGACATGCTATGTAGTTTTAAAAAATGAATTAAATTCTAAAATAGGAATTTTTTTTATTGTTCAAAACATCCACCATCCCACACAAAATTTCTTTTGAGCAAAGATTTTTAATACCATATTATTTTTCTTCTTATACATTTTAGTTTGTATCATCTATAAACTTACCTGCAATTGAACCTATTTTACCTTTATTTCGCTAATCAGATCTCAGACAATGTACCCTCTTTACAAAACTAACCTTTCCGCATCTGGACTCCATCCCTCCTCTTTTGTGAGCTCACTTCATCAATTACTCTGCCTCTCTCTGTATCTTCAACCTCTTCCCCTTTCTAAATAGCATTTTCCTCTCTGCATTTAAACATGCTCAGTTCTCTCCCATTAAAAAAAAGACAGGAAAGGGCCGGCTGGAGTGGCTCAGTTGGTTAGAGTGCAAGCTCTGAGCAACAGGATCGCCGGTTGAATTCCCACGTAGGCCAGTGAGCTGTGCCCAAGCTGAGGTGCCACTGAGCTGCTGAGAGTGCGTACTCTTAACAACAAGGTTGCCAGTTCGACTCGCACATGGGATGGTGGGCTGCACCACCCTGCAACTTGACTGAAAGCAGAGACTGGACTTAGAGCTGAGCTTGCGCCCACCACAACTAAAATTGAAGGACAACTTGACTTGGAACCGATGGGTCCTGGAAAAACACAATGTTCCCCTTCCCCAA
>NW_017731352.1:5275895-5303579 GCF_001890085.2 Hipposideros armiger
GATAAAACATAGGACCCAGATTAGGTTGAGGCAAGGGAGGTTCTCAGGGGTAAAATTTAAGGAAGCACTCATTCTCAGGGTTATGCAAATGTCTCTCTTGCCTCATCTAGTGCTGGCCACGCAAAAACATTCTTCCACTCTGTTCCCTCTGTAGTGAATACCCTATATCTCAAATCTTCAAGTCACATCCATACTGGTAATCTCCATTTCTTTCTCTTGTACTCACTCCCTAATATATAGTATTGAGGTTTCTATAAACACTACTCCAGTTTAAATGCTCTCTCTAAATTCTCCTAAACTACCAAATCCATGAAGACTCCTCAGTGTGCAAACTGATCTATCCCTGAAGTATTCTGATACTGTAGACTAATCATTCTCGCTTCTTTGCAATTCTCACTACCTTTCGTTTCTAAGGTGAAACTCTCTCCTGGTTGACTCTGCTATCTCTGACTTCTATTTAGACTCCTTCAAAGGTACCTCATTTTCTATCTGTCCCTTAAATGTGACAGCTTCCTAGTGTTCTATTATCAGTTCTTTTCTCACTCTTCACATCCTCCCTGGTGATCCCATTTGTGCCCTTGCATTCAACTACCATGCTACTGTCTAGCATACCATCCATGACCATGTCTACCATACCTACATCTCCAGCCCAGATTCTTTCCTAAGTTCCAGGTTGCATACATACCAAAACTGCAATTAAACAAGCCTCCATGTCCGAAATTCCTCCTCTTACATTGTCTCTCTCACTGAATTGCACTTAACCTAGCCAACTGCCCATGCAAAAAATCTGGGAGTCATCCATGAATCAACTTGCTACGCTACCAACAACTGACTGACCACCAAAACATGTGCCTCTATCTCTCAAAGGCCTAATATCCTCTCCATCTTCATTATAACTATTGGGGCCACATGATTTCTCGCTTGTATTATTGCAATAGCTTCCAACTGTCTTCTTGACTCTAGTTTAATCATCATCCATAAATTTATTATCCACAACTGTTTTCACAGTGAAATGTATAATCATAAATCTTATCATGTCTGGTTAAAAAGATTTTGTAGCTCTATGCTGCTTTTAGAAAATAAATAGTCCTTAGCATGGCATATAAAGCTCTTCTTGATCTGACTTCCACCTATTTCTTTGGCTTCATTTCTTGCTCCCAGAAGAGCCAACATACTGAACTCTTGCAGTGCCTTGAACATGCTAATTTCTCTCTTGATTCTATGGCTCTGTATAAACTGTTTCCTGTTCCAGGAATGCCTTTTCCCACATAAATCTTTCTCAATAGCTAGTTTCAAACATAGGCAATCATCATCAACTCTAGGAAGTCTTTTAAGACTATACGAACTTATTACGAGCTCTATACAAACTTACTACGCCAAACTTACTACTTGATATACAGTGCTGCAATTTTTAGTTTATTTATTTAACTTTACTCAGGAGACCATCAGCGTCTTGATGACAGTGACTGTTTCTTATTCATCTATTTTTAATCAACAAGCAAAGTACCAAGCACCCAGATATTAAATAAGTATTTGTTGAATTGAAGGACGTCACTACCATCAAACCCAAAATTTTTCTCTTAAAAGCTTCTAGAAAAAATTATGATTGTAAGCTATACAAATTTCACTAGAAATAAAAATTATAGGTATGACAGACAACAAGGTCCCAAAATTAAGAATTTAATTCATTAATATTTATGCTGTACTACAAACAGCACATATTCATCTACACATTATCTACAAATAGCACATAGTCATACCATGAGTATGTAAGAGAGCTCTGTCAAAGGTATCTTTAGGAGGACAAATATTCTTGCATCTCTCATGAATCTTCTCTTTCTAGTAAAAGGACAAATAAAAATGTGATCAAATGCTGTGTGGGAATATGAGAACTCAATGCATCAAAATGTTTCACAACAGAATATCAGAATATATCAAATTAGTTCTGTAATTTTTAAATATGAAATCATTAGCCTCATAAACTTAAATACAAATAAGTATGCTTAACAAACTAAATATCACTGAGATGTATAAACACTCATATAGTTATCCCATTTTACATAATTATAGTAAAATCTCCATAAAATTGGAATGATGTGGGAAAGCAAATGAAATTCCTCACTTATTTAACAGAAATCAATTAAGAGAATTATTTTTTTAAAAACAAGAAGAAAATTTGGCAACCTTCATACCGGAGATAGAAAGGTATTTATTAGTTGACATTTTGAGTCAAAAAAAAAAAGAAATTCCACTCTGATATCAGATTAGGTGACCACTAAAAACACTGTTATCGTTTCAAAGATACCATAAATAGGACAAATAGGAAAGTGAGATATGGTAATGAAAAACATTGGGTTAGTAGTAGTGTTCAGAGTTTTGATAGTTTTGTCAGAAACTACACTGTCTTCCAGAGCACCTACACCATTTTGCATTCCTACCCACAATGAATGCGAGTTCCTATTGGTCCACATCCTTGCCAGCATTTGGTGGTGTCAGTGTTTTGGATTTTTGCCATATTTCTAATAGATGTGTAGTGCATCTCATTGTTTTAATTTGCAATTCCCTAATGATGTTATTATCTTTTCATATGCTTATTTGCCATCTGAAAGTTTTCTTTGGTGAGATGTCTGTTCAGATCTTTTGTCCATTTTTCATATGTGGTAATATTACATAAAATTTACCACTTAAAACCATTAGTAATGTTGACCATCTTTTCATGCACTTACTGAACCTTTGTATATCTTCTCCAGAGAAATGTCTATTCAAGTCCTTTCCCCCGTTTTTTAATTGGGTTGTTTTCTTCTTGTTGAGTTTTAAGAGTCCTTTGTATATTTTGGATACCAGTCCTTTATCATTTATGTGTTTTGCAAATATTTTCTTCTAATCTCTGGCTTGTCTTAACACTATCATTCATAGAGTTCAAGTTTTTAATTTTAACGAAGTCTAACTTGTCTATTTTTCTTTCATAGATTGTGCTTTTGATGCCATATCTAAAAAGTTATGCCAAAACTCAAGGTCATAAATTTTCTCCTATGTTATCTTCTAGAAGTGCTATAGTTTTGCATTTTACATTCTGATTTATGACCCGTTTTACTCTGATTTGTGTGAAACATATAGGTAGTCTGGTTTAAATTCTTTTTTTTTTTTTTTACACGTGGATGGCTAGTTGTTCCAGCACCATTTAGTCAAAAGACTCTTCTTTCATTATTGAATTGCCTTTTCACCTCTGTCAAAAATCAGTTGACTGTATTTGTGTAGGTCTATTTCTGAGCTGTCTATGTTGGTACCTTTGTCCTATATGTCTATTCTTTCACCAATACCACACTGTCTGTATTACTATAGCTTTACAGTAAGTCTTGAAGTCAGGTAGTTTCAATCCTCCAAATTTGTTGTTCTTTTTCAATACTGTGTTAGCTATTCTCTTTTCCATTTCCACATAAACTTTTGGTTTCTCAATATCTACAAAACAAATTGATGGGATTATAACTGGGATTGCATTGCATCTATAGATCAAGTTGGGAAAAACAGACTTGTTGACAATATTGAGTCTTCCTATTCATGTATATGGAATCTCTCTCCATTTATTTCGATTTTGATTTCTTTCATCAGAGTTTTGTAGTTCTCATATATTGTATTTTGTTCGATTTATACCTAAATATTTCATTTTCTTTGGTACTAATATAAATAGTGTTTTCAATTCAAATTCCAATTGTACATCATTAGTATATAAGAAAGCAGTTAACTTTTGTAAGAATAACTTTGTATCCTGCAACCTTGCTATAATTGCTTATTAGTTCCAGAAGTTTCTTTTTTTTTTTTTTTTAAACTCTGAGGAATCCCAGAAGTCTCATTTTTTTTTTTTTAAAGATTTTTATTGGGTAATTGGGGGGATGGGAACAGTGCTGGGGAATTGGGGGAAGGGAACAGACAAGTTGCTGTCCTTTTGTCCGTCAGTCTAGTTGTGGAGGACGTTGCTTCACTGGCCCAAGTTGGCACCATCATTGCGCTCTTCCCGGGCGAGGCAGATCAGTCGCCGGCTTCTTTGGAATTTTCTATATAAACAATCATGTCATCCGTGAATAAAAATAGTTTTATTTCTTCCTTCCCAATCCATACAGCTTTTATTTCCTTTTCTTGTCTCATTGCATTAGTTACGGCTTCCAGTGTAATGTTAAAAAGGAATGGTGAAAAGGGGCATACTTACCTTGTTACTGATCTTAGAGGGAAAGTATCTAGTTTCTCACCATTAGCTGTAGGGTTTTTATGGATGTTCTTTATCAAGTTGAGGAAGTTCCTCTGTGTTCCTAATTTGCTGAGAGTTTTTATCATGAATGGGTATTGAATTTTGTCAAATGTTTTCTCTATATCTATTGATAAAAACTCAGGATTTTTTTACTTTAGCCCGTTAATGTGCAAGATTACACTAATTGCTATTTGAATATTGAACCAGCCTTGCATATATGGAATAAACATCACTTAGTCGTGGCATATAATTCTTTTTATACACTGTTGTGTTAGATTTTCTAATATTTTGTTAAGAATTTTTACATCCATGTTCGTGAAAGATACTGGTCTGTAGTTTTCCTTTCTTATAATGTCTCTTATCTAATTTTTGTAGTAGGTTAATGCTACTCTCATAGAATAAATTAGAAAGTATCCCCTTTGGTTTATTTTTTGGAGATTACCAAAAATTTCTGTTTTGAGAGGTTATTATTGATCCAATTTCTTTAATAAGTATAGGCCTATTCAGAGTATCTATTTCTCATGTGCAAGTTTTAATAGATTGTGTCTTTCAAGGAACTGGTCCATTTAATCTAGAGTATCAAATTTGTGGGTATCAAATTATTCATAATATTCTTTTATTATCCTTTTAATGTCCATGGGATTATTAACGATGTGTCCGTTTTCATTTTTTTTCTTTTCTTTTAAGATTTTTATTGGGGAATTGGGGGATGGGAACAGCGCTGGGGAATTGGGGGAAGGGGAACAGACAAGTTGCTGTCCTATTTTTGTTCTTCAGTCTAGTTGTGGAGGACGTTGCTTCACTGGCCCAAGGTGGCACCATCATTGCGCTCTTCCCGGATGAGGCATATCAGTCGCCTGCTTCTGGACAGCCGCTCATGGAGGCTGCTGGCCGCTCACACTGGCTGCTGGCTACATACGGTAGCCCATGGCATCCCACTGCAGCAGGGGCTGCAGCCTACAGCGCCACCGGCGACTCACAGCAGCCCAGCTCCAGGTTGAGCTGTTGTTCAGCATCTTAGCTGTAGAGGGCAGTGTCACTGGCCCTCATATGTGGGATCCAAACCGGGGCCCTCTGGCATCCCAAGCCAGCTCTTAACCAACAGGCCACTCGGCCGGCCCCCCTTTCATTTTTGATATTAGTAATTTATATATTACTAATTTATATTAGTAATTAATATATTAGTAGATATTAGTAATCTTTTTCTCTTAATTAACCTGCCTAGAGATTTATCAATTTCATTGATCTTTTTCAAAGAACCAGCTTTTGGTTTTGTTAATTTTCTCTATTATTTTCCTGTTTTCAATTTCATAGATTTCTGCTCTAATTTTTATGATTTATTTTCTTCTGCTTACTTTGGATTTAATTTGTTCTTCTTTTTCTGGTTTCCTAAGGTGGAAGCTTAGATTATCAATTTTAGATCTTCCTTGTTTCCTAATATATACATTCAATGCTACTGAATTTCTCTCTAAGCACTGTTTTCACTTCAACCTACACATTTTGCTAAGTTTCTATCAACATTTCCTTAAGCTAATTTGATTCTTTCCTCTGCCATTTCAAATCTATTGATGAATCCATCAAAGGTACCTGTATCATTATAAAATAACTTTCTTTATCCCTAGTAATAGTCTTTGCTCTGAAATCTACTTCAACTGATACTGACATAGCCACTCCAGCTTTCTTTTGACTAGTGTTAAGACTGGTATATCTTTTTCCATCCTTTTACTTTTAAATGTTTTATGTCTTTGTAGTTAAAGTACATTTCTTATAGGCACTGTATAGTTAGGTCATGCGATTTCATCTAATCTCACAATCTATGACTTTTAATTATGGTGCTTAAACGTTTACATTTTAATGTGATTATTGATAGGGTTAGGTTTAAGTCCATCATCTTAATGTTTATTTTTTGTCTCATCCATTCTTTGTTCCCTTCTTACTCTTTTTCTGCCTTTGTTTGGATTGAGAGTTATTTTATTCCATGCTGTTTCTTCCATCAGTTTATTAGCTATAATTCTTTGTTTTGTTATTTTAGTGGTTGCTTTAGGGTTTATTGCTTACATAATCTGCTAGAAATGTTAAGTTTGTAATGGAGGGAACTGGTGTCTGTTTTGGTCTCTGCTGTGTCCCTCGTGTTAGAACACTGCCTGGCACATGGAGGGCACGCAATAAATATTTGATTAATAAATGGATAAACAGAAAAGCCAAGTTGTAGGTTATGATGTGTGACATTAGAAACCATAAAAAAAAAGGCATATTAAAACTCATCTACTTATCAACATCCAGACAGATCACTGAAAACAGAACAAAAGTTCTAGACAGTATATACACATACAAAAGTAAATAATATTTATAAGTTCTATAGAAAAATATTCGGTAGTACTAAAAGTGAGGCAGATACTGTGTAATGCCAGTATTATAGCCACATTTAGCCTATTTCCAAATCATAAAAAGAACAAAGTAATCAATTGAAATAAAATCAGCTAAATCAAAATAGGTTGCAAATGAAAAAAGTATAAAAAGAAATAATTATAAAATTATAAATAAATATCCCATACACAAACTTCCAGTTATAAAATAAACAAGTCACAGGGATATAATGTAAAGCACGGTGATCATAATTAATAAACTCTTGCATATATGAAAGTTGGTAAAGAGTAGATCTTAAAAGTCCTCATCATAAGTAAAAAAAAAACTTTTTGTAACTATATATGGTGATGGATGTTAATTAGACTTATTATCATTTTACAATATAAACAAATATCACATTATTATGTTATGCATGTAAAACTGATATGTTATATATCAATTATACCGCAATTAAAAAATAATTTTTTGGGGCCGGCTGAGTGGTGCATTGGTTAAGAGCTGGCTTGGGACGCCAGCTCTGTGCAGCAGGACCCCGGTTCGGATCCCACATGAGGGCCAGTGACACTGTGCCCTCTATAGCTAAGATGGTGAACAACAGCTCGACCTGGAGCTAAGATGCTGTGAGTCACCAGCGACGGTGTAGGCTGCAGCCCCTGCTGCAGTGGGCTGCCATGAGCTACCGTGTGTGGCTGGCAGCCAGCGTGAGCGGTCAGCAGCTGGCGTGAGCTGCCAAGAGCCGCTGTGAGCGGCTGTCCAGAGGCTGGCAACCAATCTGCCTCACCCGGGAAGAGAGCGATAATACCAACATGGGCCAGTGAAGCAACGTCCTCCACAACTAGACTGAAGAACAAAAAGAACAGCAATTTGTCTGCTCCCCTTCTCCGATTCCCCAACACTGTTCCCCTCTCCCAATTCCCCAATAAAATCTTTAAAAATAATAATAATAATAATTTTTAATATCCCCTGTACCATTTTAATGATGATTTTTAAAAGATTGAAATGGTAACTAGAATTATATTGGTAAGTCACTTATTAAAAATCTCAAACTTTGCACTGTAATCAGTTCCTCTTCTCAGAACTGAGTTTAGAGAAACATGTCTAGAAATATTTAAGACATCTGCTAGAGATAGGATGTTCTATTTAATTGCTTGTGGTAAATGACAGACATAGAAACAGTTCCTCTCTGTTCATTTCTTAAACCTCACAAATTATCTGGGATTTACAGCCTAATGGAACCATTTTCTCCTTCGTAGGTAGGGTGGGTTTCCAGTTGAATCTTAGTACTATTATGAATATGTCATTCTGAAAGAATTACTACAGTAAGAGAAATATATTTATGTATATCTAAGCAAAGAAATAATTATAACCCAGGACAGAATATGTATGAACAGAAAAAATGCCAGAGGTGCCTCAGAGACTATTGGTCAAAATTTATAATAAATCAAACTAAAAATCTTCCTATTACTTTTGACCTGATTATAACTAACTTCAAGATTAGATATTACCTGAGAGATTTCCTGTTGATATGCTGTAAAGTGTTCCTTGCTGATCTGTGGGAGGTAGGATGAAGGTATGACTTCCGTGTCCACAAAGTCCAATCCCCATGTTTTTGTGAAGAAGTCAGATTCTCTTTTTGCTAATCTAGGATCATTTAATGCTGCTGGAAGATTTACTTTGGAATGATATATAGTCCATCTATGTTGATCTGTAACTAGAGATGGGGCAACACATAAACTATTTGAATCACCTGTAAAAAGTAAACAAGAGAACTCTGTCAAGTAAGTTCTATGTTTGAAAGTACATCCTGGAAAAATCAAAATGCAACTAAATTGTCTCTTCTATAGCAAATGTTTTAATAAAAAATAATCTGATTAAATAAACTTGATGCTTTCAGCATTAATTGCCAAGGGAGGAAAAACATGTACAAGATAAAAGATATGCAAAATTTGAGAGTTGTAGTTACAGGATAGGTTGGGTGGGAAAGAAAGTCTTTCATTAATTCCTTTCCTTACTGTACAATTTCTCTATCTTTTTTCAACATCAAAACTCTTCTACCTTCTATTTCAGATCTTCTATCCTTTAAAATCCAGGGGCTTTTTTTTAAGTAGGCCTTTTTCTATTGTTCTATGGTAGACATTACTGGTTCCAATATTCTTTCTTTGGCTTATAATTAAATAACATAAATGCTGCTGTGGCATTAATCATAGAGGGGAAAAAATATACATTTCATTCTTGCTATTCCCAGTAGTTCTGTTCCAGAAAGTCACTGCAACACTACCTTAACAAATACTGAACCATTTCTCCTAATGGAAATACAGGGTTAAATTTTTGCAAGTCTGTGGTCACAACACTTTCATCAGCCAATCAATACATAATCTTGTGTGAGTTTCTAAGACATTTTATTTAATACACATTGTTCATTCATTAATGAACTCATGGCTAATAGCACTATAACTCGTATCTGACTGAAGTTTATATAACATGCATATTTTCTTCATAAAGCACATTACAGCCTTCTTGTGCTTAGGAACACTAGAAAGCACTTCAGTACTACATTTGGGAACTATTTTAAAAAGAAAAATCACCAACAAAAAGCACAAAAATTCAAAAAACATGGCACTAAATAGACCACAAAAAGGACACTCATTTACAGCATGACAGCTGAAACAAGAAGGCAGTGTTGCCTTGTTCAACCTCAGGTAGGAACCTGTGCATCAGGGGATTTAAATTTTTCATTCCTCTGCACGTGTCTGCAAATGACCACAAAAGAGCCACAATATTGATTTGGGGATTACAAATAAGTTTTAGGAAGTAGGCAAATTTGCAAACATTGAATCTGCAAATAATGAGGATTGACTGTGCTATGTTTAACTAAAAAACTTATGATCTATACTTACATTTTCAAGACACTTTTTTCAGTTTACGTTAAGTAACTTCTTTTATGGAAACGCATGAAAAGAACTATATTAAATTCGCTAATCTACTTATTTCCAAATTATTTATATCTCTTTAGTTTTAACATCATACAATTTACTCTTTTAAGGTACATATATGAAATCTGACTACTCATTTAAAGATAATACAAATCCTCAGTAAAAATCCTCAAAAAAAAAGCATTACCTGTGGGTTCCTTGGGACACACATCTGGCAGTGACTGCACAGGTCGAACGTGTTTTGTCGGATCTACCTCTTTTTTAAAGAAAACATCACTGCTGCTTCCTTGAGGCACTGGTGAAGAACTGTGACTTGAAGCCATTGCATAAAATCACCACTCAACTGAAAATGAGTAAAAAAATATAATAATTAAGATACTTAAAGCAAATCAAAATTCATCTATAAGTATTATGCATGTCACAAACTTTCAAAAACAGACACATTATTCAAAATCCCTCAAAGCATAAGCAACATTTAAAATGTTGACTGCATGGGTTCATATCCCAGCTTCACTTACCAGCAGTATAACCTTGGGGAAATTTATTTAACCTTTGTGTATTTACCTTCTCTGTAAAAATGGAGATAAAAAGAGATCCCATCTCACTAACATTTTGTAACAAAGGAATGGATATATGTAAAGCATTTAAAACAAAGCCTGCCTCAGTTTGTGTTCATAAATGTTATCACTATATTTATTATTACTATGTGACTGTCACTATATTAAATGATTACAAAAGTATTTTTCAAGGTGCCTGCAATTAAATTAAGTAATCAAAACAATCAAAACACTAGCAAAACACAAGTTAACCTATGTCTACATTTTTTTAGTAAGTGCTGAAAGAATTTGTGGGGCAAGGCAAGATTATATAGGCTATAGTGTCAGGTAAGACTTTACAAATGAAGCAGTACATAACCTGGATACTGAAGAACATGTATTATTTTATTATTAAAGAGTAGATAATCTTATATTGCTGAGCATATCTATCAAATAGCAGGCATTCGATAAATATTTTAATGAAGGAATAAATAAATTAATATAAACAGAAGCTTATAGTTAAAAGGAAACTTAGAGATCACCTAGTTTAAGTTCCCTCATACTAGAGACAATTATAGCAAGGCCTAGGAAGACTAAATAGTTTACAAAGATACATGTGGTTTAAAAAGTTTAACAACAAAAAAGCCAAGTTAGGAAATCTGGTGAATAAGAAATAAAGAGCAGAGACATAAGGCTAGAGAAGACCAGTGACAAAAAGTTCACCCACTCTAACTCCCTTCTAGTTTGGTGGAAAGCTAAAAATTACATTTCTCAGACTTCCCTGCATCTGTGTCAGTCCTTCTTATGCAAAGGAGAGATTTCTAATTACACCATTCACTGAGACCATAAGAAACAAGCTGCTACGAAAATGCACAAACATAAATAACTTCCTCAAGGTCCCTGAACAGAAGCAAACAGCATGAATAAAGGTTAAGAGGCATGGAGTAATCATAAGGCTGTGTGGAAACTGACCTGGTTAGAATGAAATGTTTGCATTGGGAAGTACTGACAAATAAATCATATTTACAAAAACACCCACAGTATGGCTAGACTACAGTTGGTTCTCTAAGCAATACAGAGCCATAGCTTTCTTGTCCTATGGACTTCTTTGGCAGTTTGGTGAGGTGTACAGGGCAAAAGAATACTACAATGAAAATATCTGGGAAAATTAATCAGGGCCTTGGTTTGAAAGGCATCATTCATTGGCCTGCTGCATTTATTTCTGCATAAAGCATTTGCATATTTAAGAGAAAAAACATCTAAAGGATAGGAAACATTGTATGACACAATCCTGGATATTAAGTATTTAGTAAAGACAATTCTAAATTTAACATTAAGCATTTTAACTTTTTTGTTAACTTCATCAAATAAAATGGCTAAAATAAACACATTTGACACTTTAATCGGTAAGTTATAAATATAAAATATATTTATGTTGAAAATCCATTCTTTGATGTCTGATAAATTTTGATTCAATAGTACACTAAAATTTCAATTTATTCTTTTTACCTCATGTTGTTTTATACCAAAAAGAAATCCTTCAGTGCCATCTTAGGAGGCTAGAAATACATGGGGATATGGGGACTTGTGGAAAAATATTTCTAGACTCCTATAAGTTATTTCTGTATCTGGAAGGAGGGGGGAGGAACAACTTATTTACTCCTTAAATATTCTGAATTGGGAAACATATGCAGGTGTTCTATTTTTTCTTACACCTCTCCTTATTCTTCTTATGAAAAGAGGGACAATCTCTAGCTATAAAGGGATTATGTAAAATTAGGGGGCTGCCTACATAGGTGAGCCTTAATTTCCAATCATTTGATTCTCCATTCCCTTCACTATCCTGAGTTTATTAAGATGTCCCTACAGTAAGAACCAAACTTTGTGTTAATGACAACATAAGTATGATACAGACACTTGGCAAGTGCAATCACTGGTAATAAAACATGACGTACTTATTCATAAGGCATGGATGTATAAACAAATACAGCAAATCCAAATGGCCTCTAAACAATTGCAGCAAAAAAAAAAAAAAAAGAAATCATCTTTCATTGAAAGGCTAAAAGAACAGAAATTATGAAGCATCTTAGTAAGAAAGTTTCAGTGTAAGCAAAGAATAGTTTGTCTGCCCAGGAAAGAAATTAGCAAAAATAAAAGCAAACAAGAAACACAGAATAGAGGAAAAAGGAAAGTTCTGAGCATGAACTGCAGGCAATATTTTTACTGGGGAATTGGGGGAAAGGAAGAGACAAATTGCTGTCCTTTTATTCTTCAGTCTAGTTGTGGAGGACGTTGCTTCACTGGCACAAGTTGGAACCATCATTGCGCTCTTCCTGGGTGAGGCAGATTAGTTGCCTGCTTCTGGACGGCCGCTCACGGCAGCTGCTGGCCACTCACGCTGGCTGCTGGCTACATATGGTAGCCCATGGCAACCCACTGCAGCAGGGGCTGCAGCCTATGCCGTCGCCAGCGACTCCTGGCAGCCCAGCTCCAGGTTGAGCTGTTGTTCAGCATCTTAGCTGTAGAGGGCAGTGTCACTGGCCCTCATATGTGGGATCCGAACCGGGGCCCTCTGGCGTCCCAAGCCAGCTCTTAACCAACGCGCCACTCAGCCAGCCCTTTTTTTTTTCTTTTCTTTTTTTTGGGCAATTTCTGATTTCTAATGCTTCCACTTGTAACTAAAAACAAATTTGGCATTTAATCAGTAGTTACCTACAATGAGAATCTATAAATAGCTCTACCCTTATTCACATGGTAATCTTCTCATAATTATATCATACCATATTCAAATACTATCTTCTTAAGGCCTTCTTTGGTTTCTCACACTTAGTCACTCTTTATGCATTTCTATTTTTACACCAATCATAATGAAATTCTGGTTTTTGTATAGGTCTTACCTATTAGACTGTGAACTTCTTGATGTTTCCATTTTCCTGTGTATTCTACGTACCTCTCCTCCCTTCAAAAGTTACTTTAATTTCCACTTCTAGATTACATATCCTAAGAAAATAAATATACACATACTCCAAAACATGAACAGAAATAATCCCAGCATTATTTTTAAGAGTGAAAAAGTTGAAACAACCAATCTCTTAAATAAGAAGGACCTGGTTAATAAGCTATAGTACAATCAAACAATGGATGATACTGTCATTAAAAATAGGATTACAGACCTCACACCCATTAGGGTGGCTACTATCAAAAAGTGTTGGCAAGGATGTGGAGAAACTAGAATCTTATGCACTGTTGGTGGGGATGTAAAATGGTACAGCCATTATGGAAAACAATATGTGGTTTTTTTTATGTTGGTTCCTCCAATTACCATGTGATTCAACAACTCCACTTCTGGGTATATACCCAAAAGAACTGAGAGCAAGGTCTTAAGGAGATATTTGTATATCCATGTCATAGCAACATTATTCATAACAGCCAGGAGGTGGAGACAATACAAGTGTCCACTGACAGATGAATAAACATGGAATATCTTTTTCCATCTCTTTACTTTCAGTCTGTGTGTGTCTTTCAATCTGAAGTGAGTCTCTTATAGTCCTGATATATAAAAGTCTTGTTTTCTTATCCATTCAGCCACCCTATCCTTTGATTGGAGCATTTAATCCATTTACATTTAAAGTAAATTGTTGTTAGATATGTGGTTATTGCCATTTTATTATTCATATTTTTTTTCTTTTTTTCATCTTAAAGAAGTCCCTCTAATACTGGTTTGGTGGTGATGAACTCCTTTAGCTTTTTGTCTGGGAAACTCTTTAGCTCTTCTTCGATTTTAAATGATAGCTTTGCTGGGTAGTCTTGGTTGTTGGTTCTTACTTTTTATCACTTTGAATATTTCATGCTAATCCATTTTGGCCTGTAAAGTTTCTGTTGAGAAATCAGCTGATAATCTTATGGGACCTCCCTTGTAGGTAACTGACTGCTTTTCTCTTGCTCCTTTTAAGATTCTTTGTCTTTAACCTTTGGCATTTTAATTATGATGCATCTTGGTGTAGGCCTCTTTGGGTTCATCTGTTTTGGGACTCTCTGTGCTTCCTGGGTTTGTATGTCTATTTCCTTCACCAGGTTAGCAAAGTTTTCTGTCATTATTTCTTCAAATAGGTTTTCAATTCCTTGCTCTCCCATGTCTCCTTCTGGTACCCCTATGATGCAAATGTTGGTATGCTTGATGTTGTCCCAGAGGCCCCTTAAACTA
The DNA here is from genome assembly GCF_001890085.2 of Hipposideros armiger. Classification (NCBI taxonomy): domain Eukaryota; kingdom Metazoa; phylum Chordata; class Mammalia; order Chiroptera; family Hipposideridae; genus Hipposideros; species Hipposideros armiger. The sequence continues at coordinate 5,290,179 of NW_017731352.1, forward strand.
TCATTTTTTTATTCTTTTTTTTTCTTTTTGCTGTTCTGCGGATGTTTTCTCCTACCTTATCTTCTTAATCACTGATTCAATCCTCTGCTTCATTTAATCTACTGTTGATTCTTTCTAATGTATTCTTCAATTCTGTTATTGTATTCTTTATTTCTGACTGGTTCTTTTTATGTTTTTTATCTCCATTTTTATGTTTCCTATATCTTTTAAAGTTCTCCTGAGATCATTGAGCATCCTTATAACCAGTGTTTTGCACTCTGCATCTGGTACTTTGCTTGTTTCCATTCTGTTTAGTTCTTTTTCTGGAGCTTTGTTCTATTATTTCATTTGGGACATGTTTCTTTGTCTCCCCATTATGGCTGCCTCCATGTGTTTGTTTCTATGTATTAGGTAGGGCTGCTATGCCTCCTGGTCTTAGTAGAGTGGCCTTATGTTGTAGGAGTCCTGTGGGGCCCAGTGACTCAGTCACCAAGGTCACCAAAGCTAGGTGCTCCAGATGTGTCCCTTGTGTTGGCTGTGTGTGCCCTCTTCTTATAGTTGAGCCTTGATTGCTATTTGCACATCAGTGAGAGGGATTCACCCTTGGGCTGATCGGTTGTGAGGACTGGCCGTGACCACAGTGGAGGAGCTGCTGTGCAGGGGCTGACCCTACAGAGCAGGATTTACTTTAGTAGAGCTCTGGTGCATGCTCAGTCTGCCCTTTGGGTGTGTCATCCTTGGAGGCAGCCAGATGATGCTCCGGCTTGGTCCAAAGCTGCCCTCTAGGTGTACTGGTTCCCAGGGCGTCAATGATGGTTGTTCTGTAGTTTAGTTGTAATTTTGATGTAGTCCTGAGAGGAGGTAAGCACAGCGTTTACCTACTCTGCCATCTGGACCAGAAATTCTTCTCTCACTCGTTATTTTAAAACAAAAAGAAAAAGGAAAAACAACCTGCAGGAAGAGTTTAAAAGAGTGTGAGGGTCAGTGTGTGTGTGTTGTAACTATCTGTTTGGTTAATTTTTATTGTCAGTCACATGCTATCTCTAAAAAGATCTGCAAATTTGGAATGTTTTATCTTTTTGTTAAAAATAAATAAACATATTCTTAAGTTTGACAAATATTTCAAGTACTTTTATGTATGGTTATGGAAGAGTTTGTACTAGTAGGAGAACCCAGCTTTGCACCTTATTAACTTGTGGTTCCATTAGTATTATCTTTCATCCAAGATGTGATTTCTCTACACTTATCATGTTAAGTTAATTGGACATTTTTCAAGAATTGGTTTAAACTGATAACATAATCTGTAAACCCAATTAACCACTCATGTGAACTATATTACATCATAAGGATGAACTTAGTGAAGGATACCACGTTAATCCCTTGTGCTTGCTCACTTATTTAAAATGTGACCATCTGATAAATGAATATATAGACTGACTGAAGGTACTGGTATCAATCCTTATGATAAATACTAGTAAAGGTTCATATCTTTTTTCTGCAGATAAAAAAATGAATATTCCTTAAGCTGGGTGGAACCTTATAAAGGAGTTTGGACTTAATCCATAAGACTATGGTGAGTCATTATAGACTTTAAGATACTGGTGTTGGATACATCACTCTAGGGGAGTATTAGTTAGGAGGGCCAAGTACAGAACCTAAGAGAACAACATTTCTGAAGACAGAAAAGAAAGATATAAAGAAAAGCTTGTGATAAAGACAGGAAGGAACATCCTGGAAGGTGGGAGAAAAACCAGGAGGAAAAAATATCAGCTCAAAATTTGCAAATAAAAAATAAGGGGAAAAAAAAAACCACCTTTAGATTTGGCAATTAGGACATGACCAGTGACATCAGAAAGCAATGTCATGTCCAATAGTGGGGGTGGAAGCCAGACTGCAGATGCTGGAGTGGAACAGAGGGTGAAGAAATTAGTACAATCGCAATTTTGATATAAAAACTTTATATAGCTATATATAATGTATGAAAAAGTACTTAACAAAATTTTAACAGTGGTTGCATCTGATTAGTAGGATAACAGGCCTTTCCTGACCACTGTATTTAAGCATATCCTCCCCTTTCTCTTTCCTGAATCCAACACACACCGTGTTATTCTTTTCCACTAGCATTATAGTTTGTGATCTTTATAGTCTTTCTCATATTATAACTGATTATTTTACCTGCTTATTTCCTTTTCCCCCACTATATCATAAATGTATACTTGTTTCATTCACTTTCCTATACCATACCCAGCACAGAGTCTAAGCACAAAGTAAACTGCATAAATGTTCAATGAATGAATGAACAAATGAATGACAATTGTGGAAAAAGAGGTAAGTACACATAAGCCACTAACAAATAATGTTTCACAGAGGTTCATGTACATTCAAAACAATATAAAAACCTAAGTCAAAAATACATTATCTTCTTTGTATAATATTACCTGACTCTCAAATTTGATTCTAGATCTTTACCTTTCTTGTAACACAGTATAATATACTAGTTAAGAAAACTGGACATAAAATGACTTAGATCTCTGTCATTTATTAGTTGTGTGACCTTTGACAACTTTTTCACCCTCCTAAACCTGTTTCCTCATTTGTAAAATGGGACAGCAACAGTATCTTCCTTACAGAAATGTTGTAAGATTTAAATGAAAGATTACTTATATAACCTTTGTAAGCTCATGGCACATGGTAAACATTCAATAAATAATTGCAACTACACTATTTATTCTTATAAACATTTTAAGCATTAAATTTGGACTATGCCATACAAAGTTTTAAAATCAATTTCAATTTTACAATCACGAGCCTCCTCTATTAGTGTCCTTTGCTTGAGTGCCCATAGTTTGGGAGTGGGAGGGAAAGAAGGGGAGAACAAGCCAACATGGGCAGATATAATTTAATATCAGAAAAGTAGCTAAGCATAGAACAGTGATTCTCAAAGCCATGCCAGTAAAAGGAAAGAAAAAAAGAGTACTGGAAAATGATGATGAAACTAGAAAACACGGTGGCTTAGAACAGAAGCAATTTTGATGACACAAAACTGTGCTTGTGGGAAGAAAGAGAGATGAGGAGCCAGAGAGGCTTGAAATAAGGCTTTGGAAAACATCTGAATGAAGGGCAAAGTGGAATCCATGGGAGTGGAGTGCATGTGATAAATCTCTGAGTTGGGTGGGACCTGAAAAAAAATCATCTGCCTCAACTTCCTACCTAATGTATGAATCCTTTCCACAAGGGGTCTTTCTGCCTCCACTGGAAAGCCTTCAATAACGGAGAACTGACTACCTCAAAAGCAGATTATTACTATTATTAAAGCAACTATGATTCCTTTAAGAAAAAAATTCTTTCTTGCAGTTAACAGAATCCTGCCTCTGTTCAATTACATTACAGGAATAATAATAAAGCTAATCACAGAAAGTAATATTACAAAGGGAGAAAGTGAGAAAAAAGAGGACTAAAGAGAGCTAGAGCAAGAGGTGGGGCAAACACATTTAAGAGGAAAAGAAGAAAGCAACCAGAAATACCATCCTTACAGAAGCCAAATGAGAAGTGCCCAGGAGGAAAGGGTGAACAGTAGTGTCAACATGCTGCAGAGAGAGGTTAAGGAGATTACTAACTTCCAATAGGATACTGAATTAGAACACATTTAGGACAGTGGCTGGGTATGGTTACTTAACCATACCACAAGAGGTTAAGTAAGTAATGAAGTAATAAAGGCAACAAGATCAACATCTCTTTAATGGTGAAAGAAAAGAGACTAAGAGTTGAGCAAGAATATTTTAGGCCACCATGGGAAACTCAGCATATTTGTAGGCAAACAACAAGAAACCAACTGAAGGATGAGATTAAAAACAAACAAACAAACAAACAAAAAACAAGAAAAAGTGGTAAAGAAGATGGGGGGAAAGGGAAGAGTTACATACACATGGGAATTGGCTGGGATGGGGTGAAAGGGTGGAGGCAGAGAGAATGGGAGAGACTAACCACACCCAGGAACTAGGAGGCATCTTAGGCTATGCCCCACCTTGAGAAAGACAGTACTTTGTCAGGCAACAGTGAGAAAATGAGCAAGGTGATCCAGAAAAGTGGCCTCCAACATACTCACCTGCCCTTATCTGGTGGGACAATAAAAGAGATCAGCTGGGATTTGGGCAAATCTGGATTGTCTCACTCCCACTATTAGATCTAAAGGACTTCAGTGAAGTCCTAAGATCAAGAGTGCATTGAAAATACGTTATCAATGAAAGAATGAAGGATGGCAGGGTAAAGAGAAGCTATGAAAACACAGTAAGAATTACATCATCACTAATTACTGACTAAATACTATACATATGCAGTTCATAATTTGCATGCTTTCATTCAGATTTTGTTGGTCTTCCTAACAACATAGTAAGAAAAACATTTCTGAATGAATCAGTGAATGAATGAATCAGTGGTCCTCATTATTCAGATAAACATACAGGTTCAAGAGTAATTGGTTTCAAGACCATTTAACTAGTTAACTGTGAAGATGGTATTTGCATTCAGATCTTCTGATTCTAAATTCCATGCCTCTATCTTTACTCCACATTGCCTCTCCAAAAAAAACTGAAGTTATTTCACTACTGCCTGCCATACATTTCAGGCACCCAATGTTTTCCTCTTCTTTTTCTCCTTATCAGATCAATTACTGACCCAATAACAACTATTATAATTATTAATTAGGTCCATCTTATGTTAAAAATAAGTGATAGCATTAACATCTGATGGTGATAAGAATTTTTTAAGACTATTTTTAGGGCAATTTTAGGTTCAAGAATTTTATAAAACTGGCACTGCTAGAAAATTATTCTTCTAGGAAAGAGACAAGAGACACTATACATTTTGATCAATATAATTTATCTTAGCAATAGCGCTTTCAACAGGAAAAGTGTTCTGGATTCCAAATAATTGACTTATTAATGAACTTCTGTAACATGTCTATTTGTAATTCAAGAGATATGGATAAAGTAGATAATTTTTTTTATACTGAGCTGGACAAATGCTACAATGGATTTAAGTTTAGTAAAAAAGAAAAATTCAACATTCAGTGATATTTTTAAAAAGCATACAAAAAAATGGCAAACTTGATTTCCCCAAATTTTGATGTACTGATATATGCAAGGAAATAAAAAAAGAAAACAACCATACTGAACCACACTGTAATGTCCTACCAAAGACTGATTTGATACTAGTAGAGATTATTTTTTTAATCATAGAAACTTAAAATATCTCAAATATCTTATGTTCTAAGAAGCACTTGCCAGAACACTTCTGGAATTTTAAGAGCCAATTTCTGGTATAAAGCTTGGTATAATAATGATATAGTTAAGCTTCTTTCATACAACCTAGGCAAAAACAAAGAACTTCTACACCATTTAAGTATAAGATTTATCATTTGACAAAACCTAGTTTAGTCATAACTTTTTAAAGTACTTAAATTTTTTTTTAATTATGTATCATATACATTATTGCTCACAACAATCTCAGTAATGAAATCAAAGATTAGTAAATAAATCCTAAAAATCACTCATTCCCAATGTATTGGAGAATACATATGTCTTAAGTATGTAAACCATTAAACTTATTGAAATGCTTACAAAAAGAGTAAATTTAAAAAACAAAAATGACAGCTGGATTTATCTATTGTTTTGAGTAATCACTACCTAGCTTCTTTCCAGAGTAGACATAATCTAGTGTTGACAGTCTGTCTTTGTTAATAAAATATATTTTATATCTAGATACCTAAAGCGCAGGATCTTCAAATAATCTAAACAAGTACTCTATAACTGTTAAGTAACAATAAAAACAATGCTTTCAAGGAATTTTCTTTTCAGAGAAAATAAAGCAAAACAGTTAGAAATTCATCTTCAATGAGTTAGCAAGTGGTTCAGGAATTAAAATATTACATGTTATCTTAAGGTATAAACTAAGTAACTATAAAGTTCATTACTACTATAACCCCAAACCAACAATAAATTACCATGTTTCCCCAAAAATAAGACTTGGTCTTATATTAATTTTTGCTCCAACAATCTACAACTATTCATTTACTCATGCACAAAAATCTACATTTATTCAGTCATGTCTGGCTGACGATCTTAACTGGGGCTTATGTTTGGGGTAGGGCTTATATTACAAGCATCCTGAAAAATTATGCTAGGGTTTATGTTTGGTTTAGGTCTTATTTTCAGGGAAACACAGTAGTAATTTAATTAATCACTGCTTGGCATTACCTCTACACCCCTCCCTGCTATTTGGCTCTCTAAGCCCAGTCCTGCCTTACTAGCTTCTCAATTTAGCTTGAATCCCGTCGTCAATTACTTCAACAGTCTTCTTTACATCTTCAATTCTCTCCTCCCTCATCTATTTTCAATACAATCGGTATTTAGTTTGTTCCTGGTTGCAGAACACTGCCAGAGAAAACTTACATAAAACATATAGATTATAAATTTATTCCAATGTCAGATGAGGCCTGCTTAGCAGTCCTTTCACTGATTTATTGTGAAATCCTTCTCTTTCCTAATCCCCACAGTACTCGTATTTATAACAAACTCTCATTGCTTTCATGTCCCCTAGCTTACCTTCATCAATCCCATGTTTAAAAAATAGCTGTCTTTTAACTTCATACCAAAAAAAAAAAAGTCCTCAGATATGACTTCTTCCTTCCATAATGAAACATACCTAATTCTCTCCTATCTACAACTCCTATAACTTCCTGAGATACAGTATAGGTATCTACTCTTCTCCAGGATTAATCCCCCAACCAGCAGTTCTTGATTTTACCTCTTCCCACTTCATCTAAGACTTTGTTCTATTACTTATTCCGACTCCTATATTCAATTTCATCAGCCCATAAAAAAAATTCAAGTACTAAATTAAAATTCTTTCCCTCAACTCAGTCTCCTCAAGCTACTTTCTTACCTCCCCTCCACTGGCAAAATCTATTCTCTCTTTGATCTACCTCCTTAGCAATCTGTCTTCCACCTCTAGCACTCGCTTGGTTCTGAAAAAGGTAAAGAATGATGACCTGATTTCTAAATTCAATTGCCTCTATTCAGTCTTCATCTATCCTGACCTTACTGCCCTCAAAAGTCAATGAAAATAATAAATGTAGATGGAATGAAAGAATTAGAAAATCACCATTTGTAATCACCCAATGCAAAGATTGATTCAAGCAAGGATCATTAATGGATACTAAAACACTAGTTTAAAAGATTGTTAGGAACAGGATATTTACATGTCCACAAAGAATCACCCTATCAAATATTTATTAATTAAATAGTAGCGAGATCAGTTCCTATCTTTACCAAGTGATCAGGCCAGAATTACCAACAGGGAGACAGACTTACATTATGTGCCTCCTGATGTGATCAAGTGGTAGGTATGCATATCATCTGTGTGGTACTCTTGCCAGAAACACCTGACCAGAACCTAATCATGAAGAAACAGACTAATTCAGAATATGGAATATACTTGAGGACAAATGTTTCTACTTTTCATAAAATAAAGAGAGGGAGGCAGTGGGACTAGTCCAGATTGGGGGAGACTAACGAGACATACTAACCAAATGCAATGCATGAAAGTTTGATTGAATCTTTCATTGGGGGGGTGCGGGGGGGATGGGGAAGCTATAAAGAATTTGGGGACAAATAAAGAAATTTAAGTATGTACTATATGTTGAACAATGTTATGGAGCAATTTTTATTATTCTTAGGTGTCATGTAGCAATTGTTATTATTCTTAGGTGTCACATGGTACTGTGGTCATGTAATGTCCCTGTAATTGGGAGATGCATGCTTAAGTATTTGGGAGTGAAGCATCAAGATATCTACATTCTGTTTTTCAGGTTTGGCAAAAGTGTGTGAGTGTGTGTGCATGTGTTTATACATGCAGGTGTTCACTCTACTATTCTTTTGACTTTTCTGTGGGTTTAAATTTTTTCAATAATAATAATAATAAACCAATGAAAACTTACCAAGAACTGACGGTAAGTAGAAATGAGCCAAATGGAGGGAAGGAACAAGGAGAATACTCCATGAATAGGGAACAGTGCACATATGCAAGGGGTTGGAGGGAAGAGAGAGCCAACTGCCAGAAACCACAAGTAAGTAAAAACTTCTGAGAAAAACTATATATTTGGGGGGAGGACGGAGTTGTGAAGAGTCATTAGGCGAGATAAGTTGGGAAAATTAATGAATTTATAAATTTTTTAAAGTACCAAGAAATGTGGATTTTATTGTGAGAATAAAGTCACAGAAATAATTTAAGCTGAGGTACAATATAATCAAATTTGCCCTTTAGAAAGATCACTGATTGTAGCACAGAGAATGGATTGGACAAGACTAAGACTAGAAGAGACCAGATAGCAAACTTGCAATAATCTATGTAAGAGATGACAGTAGCCTGAACTCAGATAATGGTAGAGGAGATGGAGAAAACTGGATACATTCCAGATCTTTCTACAATCCAAACGTGTTTTCAGTGTCCCACACCCAAATTTATAACTACCTACAAGTCTCATAGATAGCCAAATTCAATACATCCAAAACTTAAAACTCATTAACTACCATCTTCACCCCACTCTTCCACCTGCCAAAAATTTATTCCTTCTCTAGCTCACTTAATGGCAACACCATTTATGTAGTTTCCCAAGCTAGAAACCCTAGAGCCAAATTGACTCCCTGACCTCTTTACAATCTTCAATTTCTATACCAGCTATGGATTCTGCTTCCAAAATTCATTACAAATCCATCTCTTGCTCTCCATTCCAACTGCCACTGCGCTAGTTCAGGATTTTATTTGCAGATTAGACTATTATGAGTTTCCTACCTAAAGTCCTTCTTTGGGCCTAACCTCATTCAACTTCAGAATCATCTTTCTAAAATTAAGATCTGATTAGGTCAATCTCTTTAAGTATTCTATGACAGTGGTATATATACAGAGGGTGCCAAAAAAATGTATGCACATTTTAAGAAAGAAAACCTATACTAAAATTTTAATACTCAATATATACTGATAACAAAAGGTGAATACAGGTCACGTTTGACTTCTGCAATTACAAGAGGTGCTCAAAGTGGTTAGCATTAGTGTCCAGACACTTCTGATTATGACAAACTACAGCTTGAGCCAACATTGACCAAAGTGTCCACTTTTATACATTTTTTTGGCACCCCTGGTACACATATTAAGTCTGTCAAATCTAAAAAGTCTTCATCACCTGGGTCCAACCTACCTCTCAGTTTAGCCAAATTGAAAAAGAAAAAGAAAAGGCATGAACTTTCTTGACATAATTATTATGATTTCCAAATTTTACTTTATTTACTCCACAGAAGAAAAACCTCTTACGAGGTCTGATAAAAAAATATGGTGAATGCTTAAATTTTAAGAAAACTTTTATTACAGTAAAAGTCATGTTGCCATTAATCGCCCTCAAAATACACCCCCTTGCTTCGAACACACTTATCCCATCATTCTTGCCACTTTCTGAAGCAGTTCTGGAAGTCCTCTTTCATGAGTGTCTTTAGTTGCACTGCCGTGGCTACCTCGATGTCCTGAATCATTTCGACTTTGGGGAAGAGCCAGATCGCAAGGTTCCAGATCTGGTGAATAAGGTGGATAAGGATACACCGTAATGGTTTTTTTTGTTATTTTTGTTTTGTTTTTTTTTAGCTGAGCCATCCTGCCACCTGTTGGCAACTCCGCGGCAGCTCAGCTCAGGCCGGGAATCGAACCGGTGACCCTGTTGCTTAGAGCTCGCATTCTTGAGCAAGCTCAACCAACTGAGCCACTTGGCCAGACTCCGTAATGTTTTTATATGACAGAAATTGCTGTATACAAGAAGCGATGTGTGACGCAGAGCATTGTCATGATGGAGGATGATTTACAGCACACTTTAAAACACATCGTCTCTCAACCGTAGATCACACCCAACTGACTACATAGAACAAGTTGAAACTTGTCACACTGTTACTAAGGTTCAGCATGCCACTTCCCATATTGAAGGTCCCTGCCTTTCCATTGGATGGCACTCAGCAGCAGCATTCACCATAGGTTTTCATCACTATGCTCCATGTCACACATCACTTCCGGTATGGTGATTTCTGTCAAAGGAAAACATTATAGTGTGTCCTCATCCACCTTATGCACCAGATCTGGCACCTTGTGACTTCTGGCTCTTCCCCAAAGTCAAAATGAACATGAAAGGTAAAGTTTTGAATCCTTCAGGACATCACGGCAGCCACATAGGCGCAACTAAAGACACTCATGAAAGAGGACTTCCAGCACTGCTTCAGAAAGTGGCAAGAACAATGGGATAAGTGTGTTCTAAGCAAGGGGGAGTATGTTGAAGGGGATTCATGGTGATGTGTCTTTTATTGTAATAATTTTTTTATTGAAATATTTACCATATTGATTACACCTCATAAAATATGATGCATCACCACAATACTCATACACAAACACCCACTCTCTGAACTTCCTTTTAGCCAAAAAGTCAACCATTTGAATATAAAATTCTCTAAATCGATGGCATTTTTTTCCCTGAAAACTTTCCCCTACTTCCTAAAATCCAATTTCTTAAGTTCACCATATTAAAAAATATATATATATATATATATATATATACCTACCAATACCACCACATGACTTATTCTGAATACTGTCTCAAACTATTCTACCCACCTGCTACCCCAGAAAGAATCTCACTGAATAGCTTAAGCTCTATTTACCTGCAGTCATACTTCTGCATGATTGTAAAAGAAAGCTGACCAGTTAACAAAACTGTAAGAGATTACATTTTTCCCCATTCATTTCATATATTTTAGTTAATTCAACTCTAAACACTACAGCACAAACTATGGACTACTGGACATGTAGAAAAAACCAAAGCATTTCTTTTTGTGAAAAGATGTTGAAAAATAAATAGAAAATGAAACAAGTCTAGAAAGAGATAAGATTTTACAAATAGTGAGTAGGATTAAAATCCCTATTTCTGCAGTTAAGTCTTCGCATTTGAAGAGCAATTACCAATGGTGGAAAACCCCTTCAAATATAAAGAGGGTATGAATAGTAAACGAAGACAAGGAATTATTCCCAACAAGGGAATTAATCCACAAACTGTATCTTACTCTCAAAAAGACTAAATCTTTTTGTACAAATAAGTAGCTTCTGAAATTATATATTTTCATGACTTTTTAAATAGCATATTTTGAAAACAAGTAACCTTTTCTTCACAACTTAATTTCACCATAAGTTTTACACTGTGCAATATGAATGATACTCTCGGGCTACTGAAGGAAGTCAGTCTGCCCCTACAGTAAAGAGCCTCAGATTATGGTAATAATACCAGTTCTTTTAGTAGTTTGTTATCAATATATTTTTAGAATTTCTCTCTTCTCCCTAGAGAGGCTGTCATCAGTCAATGTTCTCTGCCTTGCTACCTACATTCCTGCATTTGGCACCCTCTCTATCCCTTTGTAATTTGATTCTTCTGAAACAAGTAACCTTTTTTTTTTTTAATTGAGGTATAACTGATACAACATTAATTATATTCGTTTCAGGTGTAGTAAAGAACTAATACAGTCTCTTTCATAGGTGACATAGCATCTTAACATGTTACCCCACTCAATTCCCACAATAACCTTATAATACAGGAATTATCATTATTTCTATTTTAGAGATGAGAAAATTCTGGCTCAGAAAGATTGAGCAATTTATCTAAGGTCATACAACAGGTAAGTAGCAAAAAGGATCCTAACTGTCAATCTTTTCTTCTTTTATCACCAAACTGAGTTTGCTAAAAACAAATTAAATAAGAGTCAAAGCGGGGCCTATGAGGAAAAAAAAAAAGATGAGATCCATGTATAAGCTTTGAAAATTTTGGTCATTCACAACATACACTATTAATTAATTAATCAAAACACTTAGCTTACTTCTCTCCTTTCTTGGCAGCTAAAGCTACAAGGGAGGAAAAAATAACTTCTAGTAAAGAAAATACTACTATACTACATCTATTTCCAATTTCAAAAACCTATGCACCAGTAACAAACAATTCAAAACATAAGAGTTCAAATTTGCAGAGTTCAAATTAAAATAAGGCTGCCATTTTCAGAAAAAAATATTTTTCTTCAGGTTTGAAGACAACTAAACAGACTAAAAAATATCTGCATTATGTCATAGATTTCCTTTTACTTTCCCCTCAACTGCCTCCCCCTGCAAAGTGTAAAAGTTGCTAGAGGATCTAAAGGGTTAATTTAATCCACCAATCAGTGGCCCTGAGAGTATTTTCCCACTAGCTCAGGCCCTTCCTTACCAGAATCATGCAAACCACAGGTTTAGAACACTACTGACATTTTGGGTCAGGTAATTCTTTGTTGTGTGGCGGGTAGAGTGGTGTAGGGTATGTCCTGTGCATTACAGGATGTAAAGTTTCCGGACACTGCCAAATGTCCCTTGGAGGGCAAAATCACCCCTGTTTGAGAACCACTGGTTTAGATGTTAGGGTCCTGGGTCTTTGAAAAAGCCTCCAACCAGTCCTGCTAATTATAATTTTTAAAATTAATTTTGTTTTTGAAATTTGGATTTTTAAAAATAAGATGGGAATAGTACAAGAAGATATCTAAATAATATATATGTCATCCTCCTTTAGATTAAAGCATTTTTAGAGGATTTTGTAACATGAATTTCATCTAAGTGGATATATTAGTCCTCCCCTATCCCAAAGTTATGGAAATGTCCTCCTCTGCTAGTAAAATGTCAAATACTATACATACATATACACATGCATGCATGCATGCATATATAAGAGAACCTAAACAATTCTAATTTACAAATCCCCATTTCTTGCCTTACAAGTACATGGTCACATTGTCATTCTTGAGCCATGTTCAAACTTCTGCTCTTCAGATTTCCTCATCTGGTTCCTGCCATCTATTTGTGAAGCAAGCCAGAAGTAAGGTCTTTTCCGACCCTAATATTCGATGGCAAAAATACTCTCTCAGCTTTTACTTACTGACTCCCAGCTGACCAGAGCACCTCTTAAGATCACCGAAGCCATTCATGCTAACTTTTTTTCTCCACACTTTACATTAATCTATGCAAAATACAACAAAAAGTATGTCAGTTGTCTAAAACAGTGATTTTTTTTTAATTGGGGTATGGGAACAGCACTGGGGAATTGGGGGGAAGGGGAAAAGACAAGTTGCTGTCCTTTTTTTGTTCTTCAGTTTAGTTGTGGGGGACGCTGCTTCACTAGACCAAGTTGGCACCATCATTGCGCTTTTCCCGGGTGAGGCAGATCAGTCGCCGGCTTCTGGACAGCCGCTCACTGCGGCTGCTGGCCGCTCACGCTGGCTGCTGGCTACGCACAGTAGCCCATGGCAACCCACTGCAGCAGGGGCTGCA
>NW_017731352.1:5303676-5316338 GCF_001890085.2 Hipposideros armiger
AAGCCAGCTCTTAAAAAACGCGCCACTCGGTTGGCCCAAAACAGTGTTTATTAATACCAGTGATCAGTTGCTTATTCTCTGATTCAAATAAAATATTTTAATCATTTTGATTATTTAAATTGATTTTAAAAGACTTTTCAATGCTCAATGTCACTAATCATCAAAGAAATGCAAATTAAAAGCACAATGAGATAACACCTCACACCTGTCAGAATGACTATTATCAATAAATCAAAAAACAATTAAGTGTTGGCAAGAATGTGGAGAAAAGGGAACCCTGGTGCACTGTTGGTGGGATTGAAAATTGGTATACCACTAAGGAAAACAGTTTGAAGGTTACTCGAAAAATTAAAAACTGAACTACCTTGTGACCCAGCAATTCCACTTCTGGGTATTTGCCCAAAGAAATCCAAAACACTAATTCAAAAAGATATACGCACCCCTATGTTCACTGTAGCACTATTTACAATAGGCAAGATATGGAAGCAACCTAACTACCTATCAATGGATGACTGAATAAAGAAACTGTGGTACTGGGGGGGGGGCAGTTGGCTCAGTTGGTTAGAGCGTAGTGCTCATAACACCAAGGTGGCCTGTTCGATCTCCGCATGGGCCACTGAGCTGCGCCCTCCACAACTAGATTAAAACAACTACTTGGAACTGATGGGTCCTGGAAAAACACACTGTTCCCCAATTAAAAAAACAACAAATGTTTAAAAAAAAATGTAGTACATATATACAATGGAATATCAGAATATTATTCAACCATAAAAAAATAAAATCTTACCATTTGGATAGACCTGGGAGGTATTATGCTAAGTGAAATAAATCAGACAAAGACAAATACCATAAGACCTCACATACTTGGAATCTAAAAAACAAAATAAACAAGCAAAACAGAAACACAAACTCAGAGATGCAGGGAACAAGCTGATAGCTGCCAGATGGGAGGAGGGTTGGGGACGGGGTGAAAAAGGTGAAGGGATTAAGAAGTCAAATTGGTAGTTACAAAATAGTCATGGAGATGTAAAGCATAGGGAATATAGTCAATAATGTTAATAACTAGTCAGTTATTGTAAATTATATAGATGTCTGATCACTGTGCTATACACCTGAAACTAATATAAAATAATACTGAATGTCAACTATAATTGAAAAATTTTTAAAAGGGTGGGGGAAGGTGAAGGGGAATAGAGGTAAAAATTTCCAAGTATAAAGCAAATAAGTCATGGGGATGTAACGTACAGCATAGGGACTATAGTCAACAATATTGTGATTGTACAGTATGGTGTCAGATGGGTGCTGGACTTATCATGATGATCACTTCTTTAGGTATATAAATGTTGAATAACTATGGTGAAATTAACAGAATACAGTATGTTAGCTATATTTTAATAAAAATTTTAATGAAATCTTTTCAAGAAGCTATGAGCTGATACCATTTATAGGAATGAACGACAATAAGCAAATACTGAGATAGAAAATAGATTTAGTAGTTGCCTAGGTCTGGGAGTGGTGTAGGGAGAATGGGGAGTAACTGCTAATGAGGAGCAGAAGTTTCTTTTTGGGATGATGAAAATGTTCTAAAATTAGATTATGGCAATGGCTGCACAACTTTGTAAATATACTAAAAATCACTGAATTTTTCACTTTAAGCAAGTGTATTTTACTTAAAGTTGTTTGTAAAAAGCTAAAAGAAAAATGAATTTTAATCAATTTTTATTGATAGGCAAATGTGATTAAGAACAAATTCTACAAATTTTGCTATTACATGAGTTATAAGATTTGATTTTAATTCTGAAATTAAAAACGTCATACCTATCCAGAAATAACTTTTCCAGAAAATAAATTTAATCTTTTCCTAGTAAATTTTGTATGATTTGGAAGCAATGAAAATCACTGAAATGAAACAATGAAAGCCAAATGCTAGAGTAACAATACCTCTACAAGAATAAAATATATGAATATCATCAACAAAAACAAAACATGGACAGTCTTTATATTTTGGTGTGATACATTCTTTAAAAAGAAAATCAGTAAAACACTTTTCATTCCCTTTAAAAGTAATCCTCAGACTGTCATGTCTGTCCTGGTACTGTAATAATTCTGAAGTTACCAGAGCATAATTTAAAAATAGCCAAATCACAAAAAAATTGCAAACATGTACTCCTCCAAACCACAACTATCAATTACCCCAAATTTGTACATATTCATCATTTTCACCCAAACCTATGAGCAATGATGATCACAATGAACCATCAAGTAATACCTATTTCTAGGAAATCAGACTCTGACTACAATACAAATACAGTCAAACAAACAAATCCCATCATTCCGTCTGTTCTATCACAAATGCTTAGAAATCATTAAGGCTCTCAAGGTACTTTTCCAATTAGAACTTGCCAAGAGATTTATAAAAGTCAACCTGAATGTCCATCAAAATCTGCAGTTTTCACAATAACACATTTCTCAGTATACTATCATAGTTATCACTTGCCTTGTAAGCATTTACTATTAATATTGCCCTGTGTTTTGACAAATCAGAAATAGAGTCATTTAAAAACGATAAACAAAAACACTCCAAACAATTCAATTCTTTGAAAGCTGTCTCAAGAAAGACCAAAAAATAAATCAGGTTAAAGGGGAATTCTTTTTAAAGAAAAATCACAACCCAGCTCAGCCAAAATTCTAAAAATACCATCCTGAACTCAGCACATGGACAGACCAAGCAGTCAATTATAATGGTCAAAAGTTCCCTTGTCAACAACGGGAGGGCTGGGGAGGCCTGCTTCTGTATCAATGCAGACATGGAAAGAAGCAGAATTGAAGAACATTAATTATTGAACGAAGTATTGCAAGCTAAACTGCCAAACTGCAAAACACCGAGTTCTTTGGGATAGCCTTCCCCAGGAAGAAAAATCTTTTTTTTTTCTTCTTTTTAATTTATTTCAGTAGCCTCAAAAGCGGGGCTAAGGGCCCGGCTGGAAAAAGACAGGGAAAGTTTGGGGGCAGCATTCAAGGCAGGTGGTGGAAGTTCCGGAGCCGGGGTCCCAAAGAGGGGCGAGAGCGACGTTTGCGACCCCAGCTGGAGGTGGGGGGGCACAGCTGCCGACCCGATCCCGGAGGGAGAGTGACAAGGAAGAGGAGGTGGCGGAGGAGAATGGAAGCTTAAGCGCGCGGGTCAGTTGTGACCGAAACTCTGTCCGATTGGAGTCGGGGAGGAGACAGAGGAGGTGGGGTCTCGGTCCCTCTCTCCACAGGAGGTCGGGTGGAGGGTGGGCCGCTAAGTGCAGGGGCTGAGTTGGGGCCGGCCGGACACCTACCTGCGGGTCCCGGGCAGCCGCCCCAGAGCGAGGCCTAGTGCATCGTCGCTGCCTCCAGCCCTCCACGTCGCGCCGAGGCTGCTGCTCCGCGGCCGCCGCCGCCCGGAGCCCGGCCGGGCCCGAGCCCTCCTTCCCGCCCCCGCCCCCGCCCCGCGCCGGCTGGCCCGTCAGCCGGGGGAGCACAGGGCGGCCCTCTTGAGCCCAGCTCCGCTCTGGGGTGAGAGGCGGCAGCGGCGGCTCCCTCACGTCTCTCCTGGGTGTCCTGTCAGCCAGCAGTTTCCCCCGGGTCCGCAGCGCCGCCTCCGCCGCTGCTGCCACCGCCTCTCCCACATCCCCGGCCTCCAGAGGAGCCGCCGCCGCCGCGACCACAACCCTTAGCGCCTCTGCTCCCTGTTCACTGCTTCTCCTTGCCCCGCCGACCCGGCTCAGCCCGACTAGGTCGGGGGGAGGCAGCGCCGGAGGCCGCCGCCAGGCCGCCGCAGCCCCCAGCCCACAATCCACCGCGCGGCTCCGCCGGGGCGGGAGGGCCGCGGCCGCGGCCGGGGCCGGGGGGAGCGCTCGCCGCCCCAGGAGAGGGGCTACAACGCGGGGGTAGCCGGCGCTCTCCGGGAGACGGAAGTAACCCGCGCGACTCCTCTGCACCTCCTCTCATAGTCCTGCACGTAAGGACAGAAACCTACGCTGAACGCTACTGTTTCCCGCGACCCTTCCGCCACCCAGACACGTTCTCAGAAGCATCCAGGTGCAGCCTTCCTCCCTCCCTGGGACTGGGCTCTCGCCCACCTCCCAGAGCAACCAACTCCAAACGTCCCTAAGTCACCCAGGACCTATTAAAGTAGATATTTTCACAACATTCCACCTCTCCTTTCACCCCCCTCAAAGAAAACGTTGTTCAGTTTCCCAAATAAATGTCCTCTGGAAGGTTAAAGGTCACCCCCTTCCCAGCAACCCACTGAACTCTGAAAATAGTGCATGGTTTCTCTATTGAGGCCTCCCCCAACGGAGTCCTCTAAATTTTCAACTAGTTCCAGGCCTTCCTCTCAGGCAACTATCACTCTTTGGCTGAGATATTTGAATTGTGTGTGTATTATTAATACTTCCTCGGTGTGATCTTTTTAAACAGTAATCCAATTCAGCCTGGTTTTAGAGGGCTTGCAACCTTAATCCAATAAAATACAGTCCGCATGAAAGAGAATGCCTTAGATTATTGTTTTAAAAGAGAGAAAAGGGCCCTCATTTGAGTGCTTATGCCTTGATTTTAGTAAGATTTCTTTCCATTTTGAAACTCTCTTTGCCTAAAAATAAAGTTTCAGGCATTTATGACACTTAGTATGTTTTAACAAATCAAAAGTGAAGATGTAACTCACAGTTGGGGATTGAAAAAAAAATTCAAGTTTCACTTCCAAAAAGTCACTTTGAAAACTGCAAATGTAACTCTGTGATCTAATGTTAAGCACTAAAGAGCTAAAGTTGGGGGAAAGGAAGGACAAAAGCGAAGGAAAGCAACAAAAGTAGTTAAGAGGAAATTCTTACATTATATTTTTCTAAATTCAGTTCTCCACAATTTGTAATAAGGAGAGTGAGAATATCAATCCCCAACATGAAATAAATTTAACTATAAAATAATGAAGAAATCCTCCTAAATCCCTGACCTCTTATAAAACCAGATGAGTTTATATTATGAAAATATTAAGGAAAGATACACCAAATTTCATCTAAGGCCAAAGAGGAAAATAACTTCACTTTAAGCCTAGAATCAGTTCATAGAATATACTAAGAAATGGATTTAGCAAATTCCTATATTTTGAACCTGTGGCAGGTTCAATATTTTGAAAGTTGCCTTAAACCTGGCAGTTTGACCTTTTAAAAACTATTTGCATTGATACCCCACCTTTTTCTAAAAAAGACCCCAACTTGCTCTAGTGGGCACTTGGATTGAATAATAGCCTTGAGGTACCTTGCAGGCACTAGAACAAGACAGACTGGTTTGCTTTCCTCATTATCCATCTGTAGATAACATACCATAGGAAGAAAATACACATTGAGTATTGTGCTTAGTTCTTTCAGGGATCCAGCATGAGGTTTACTTTACTTTTCAAAAGAACAATTCAAAATCATGAATCTAAACAAAGAAGTAAATGCTGATGATAAGGTTTGCAAAAAAACAAAACAAAAACCTGTTAACTGGACAAGTAATTTAAATAGGTAGATAAATTTCAAATTAATTAATATAGTAATTTGTTATCCCTTGAACATTTCAGTATTAGAAAAGTCAAATCACAAATAAATATGTATAGGTATATTATTAGTGTTCATTACCAGATAGCGCAGATGACAGAAAATTAAGAAAACTGATAGAAATCATCATTGCCCTAAGAAGAAAATATTAGCTACCATGTTACTAACACTGTATTTGGCATAATATGTATTAAATCTGTTAAGATTGTGAATGGTGATAATTATCAGGGTCATATATTCTCATTAGAGGAAGAAGGGGCAAATTTTTTAACGCTGTAATACTTATAAAAGGCCTATGCTTATGTTTACTATATGTTCAGTGTATATTTGTGTGACAGTAGTGAAGTTAATATGTTCATTCAGTCAATAAATACCATTTTTAATGACGACAGAAACTATATATTCACATGTTAATATAAACCCAGAAGGGAAAGGAGGCACTGTTAGAAGGAACAACCAGAAAAATCATTTTGCAATTTAGTTAGACATGAGTACTAGCCCCTCTTTTTTCCATAATAGCAAACCTTAAATCTATCAAATGAAAACCCATTCAAATCCTGTAACCTATTTTATAGCTAAATATGTACAATGACATTGTATGTTTAGTATAAATTATCTTTGGTAAGTAAAATCCACGTGCGCTCATGAACTAAAAGTATTGTGCTGATAGTAGTTTCATCTGGGGTTGGTTTGTTGATCCAATGCTCAGAATTATTTTACCCATAATATTTAAACTTTTAAAATGTTACAATGTTCTAAAAAAAATCACAATTTATAATAGTATGATTGGAATCTGAATATTTTAATATTTCTTCATGTCTAATGTAGACTATTTTAATGTAGGAAAACTTTCCAGTTTACTTTGAGTATGGTGTAAGCCATTAAAACTAGAATGGGTATAAGCACCACTAGAAATTTTATAGTATTTCATGTGATAATAATACACTCAATGATTATCGGGAGTATGTAATATACAAGTTTTTGCATATCATCATCTCTGTGTCTTCTAAGTCAGCTGCTTGATCACTTTGGAAACAATTATTTAACTGGTAAATTTCTCTGTTGCATTTCTCTTTGACTCTAATATTCTAAATTTCCATTTTGATTATCTTCATAATAGCAACTACCATTTGCTAAGAATTTACTGCTCTCCAAGCATAGGGAAAACCAAGGTAGTGTGGTGTATTAGTTTTCTATTGCTGTGTATAAATTACCACAAACTTAGCAGTTTAAAATAACACATATTTATTATATTACAGTTTCTGTGAGTCAGGAGTCCAGGTACAGCTTAGCTTCATCTTCTGCTGAGGGTCTTTTAAAGCTGCAATCAAAGCATCAGTCAGACTGTGTTCTCACTGGAGGCCCGACTAAGGAAGAATTTGCTTCCAAGGTCATTCAGGTAGTTGGCAGAATTCCTTTTCTTATGGTTGTAGGACTGAGAGCCCTAGCTTTTTGCCAGCTGGAGACTGTCCTCAGCTCCTAGAGGCCACCTACAGTCCCTTGCTATGTAGGTTTTCCCAAAATGGCTGCTTACTTCATCAAACCTGCAAGGAGTGTCTCTAAACTCTCTAGAGTGAGTCAGCTAGCAAGACAGAGTGATATTCTATCATTTTTGCCATGTTCTATGGTTTAGAAGCAAGTCACAAGGTTTGTTAACACTCAAGGAGAGGGAATTGCACAAACTTGTGAGCACCAGGGGGTGGACATCACAGGGGCTACTCTAGAGTCTGTCTACCACCTGCAGTAATTAGTCCCACAGGTTTTTGGGGGTTTTTTAGATTTTTTTTATTGGGGAATTGTGGGATGGGAACAGTGCTGGACAATTAGGGGAAGGCGAACAGACAAGTTGCTGTCCTTTTGTTCTTCAGTCTAGCTGTGGAGGACGTTGCTTCACTGGCCCAAGTTGGCACCATCATTGCGTTCTTCCCGGGCGAGGCAGATCAGTCGCCGGCTTCTGGGCGGCCGCTCACAGCGGCTGCTGGCCATTCACGCTGGCTGCTGGCTATACACGGTAGCCCATGGAAACCCACTGCAGCAGGGGCTGCAGCCTTGCCATCGCCAGCCACTCACCACAGCCCAGCTCCAGGTTGAGCTGTTGTTCAGCATCTTAGTTGTGGAGGGCAGTGTCACTGGCTCTCATATGTGGGATCTGAACCAGGGCCCTCTGGCGTCCCAAGCCAGCTCTTAACCAACGGGCCACTCAGCCGGCCCTCCCACAGGTTTTTTAATTTAGCTAATCCTGGGTTTTGAACTTGCTTTGACATTTTAGCTATGTAATTGTGATATCAGTTTCTACTCCTTTGTTTCTTCATCTGCTAAATAGGACCGCTTCACATTTTATTTTCTCCCATGTAAAATGAGAATAATAATAGGTTGTTGTAAGGATTAAATGAACATTTAAAAACAGTAACTGATAACAAGAAAAACTCAATAAATACTTGTGAGTTTTCTTCCTTTTCCCTCCTTTCTTTAATTTCGACTTTGGTCTAATAGAAATCCCCATTGACATTTCGACTTTCAACCACTACTTCTTTAGTCTGTGTCCAGAGGACATATACCTACCTGTGTGTGTATACCTGTGTCTAGGGCCATGTAAAACCAACTCCAGTATCAACACCTTCAAAAATAGGACTGTATTGAAAATGTTATCCCCAACTCGAACTAGGCAAAATTTAAAATGATAAATCCATAACATTAGAAAGATAATGATTAGACATAGAGGCTTTCAGAGTTGAGAAAACTGTTAGGATTGGCTTTTTCTCTCCCACTGTATCATGTTTATGTATGTAATACAAAAGGACATATTATGGCATTGTAGTATTCATGGGTTCTGGGTTTGCATTCTAGTTCTGCCACTTTCTAGATGAGTAACCTCAGGCATGTTACATAGCTCTCTAATGCTTAGCTCCTTCTGGGGATAAAGATAGTACCCACTTCATAAATGTACTGTGAGGATAACACTTAAAGCATACTTAAATAGCCTAGTGCATAGGCAGTACTCAAAAAAAAATGTAAGCTATCAAACTCATTATTATAATCTTCAATATCTCATTATTACTAGGAAGGCTATGCTAATTAAAACCACAGAACAAGAAGTGGCAAGACATGGCTATGAAAGTGGGTAAGGTGAGGCATGAGAAGCCACAAGACCTCAAAAGTCCTCATAAGCCAAAGTGCTGCAAGTAACATAAGTGTCAGAAGGTATGAAAAGTCCCAAGTCAGAAACCGGCCAGCGAAACTAAGGGACAAGGTAAGATTGTGAATTTCCAACCAAATTGTGGAGAATGTAACCTAAGACATCATTAGCAAGAGAAGAACACATGAAACAGGTAATTCCTACCTCAGATATGAAGCCTTTTATATATTTCCTCCTGGAGCAGGAATGAACCATAGAGCACATCTAGTCCCACAGTTTGAAGAGGAAACACACGAGTCATGTTAGTACTAGAAAATAGTGAATAAATTGTAGAATAGATTAGAGGAGTACAACAATCAGAAATATGGGCATATTCTGACAAATGTAAAATTATTTTCAAGTTGGACCACCTCCCTAGAGAAATATATATGTACCATTTTATTAGTCCCTTTATCATATTTTTTCTTATGTTGCTTTATACAGTATTTGGTTCTTTTATTGTTTCTTTTGGTCCTTTTATATATGGAAGCTTTGTCTAATAAAGGTGTAAGTATTTCCAGGACAGGGTTTTCCTTTGTTGCTGCTATTGTACATTTTAAAATATCCCTACAGAATATGGACCAATACTTGTATACTACATAGTAGACTTTCAATAAATGCTTGGTGAATTAAAAAATAAATATGAATTATTCCCCTTAGTAAATGATATTTGGTGTAATGAATATTAATAATTCATAAACTTGATGGATGACTTTGAAATCATACTTGACTTTCATATCCCATGACTACTGTGTCAGAAAATCCTATTAATTCTACCTTCAAAATATATCTAGACTAAACATGTCTCACCATTCACATTGCATCCACTCTGGTCCAAATCATCTTGCCTGCAGGGCTCCTAACCACAGCTGTTGGGCTGTATACTGCTCATTACAGACAGCACCATTCACAGAAACTGCAGGATGAATGATGCTTCTTGTAGTTGTGTAGTGTAATCATCCTACTTGCCTACATTATTGCAAAAGTCTCCTAGCCTTTGTCCCCCACTAGCCTATTCCCAACATAATAATTAGACTGAGAATAACCTGTTCTCAACATAATAATGACGCGATATCATGTCATTTCTCTGCTTAAAACTCCAGTGGCTTTGTCTCATTCACAATAGAAGATAAAGTCCTCACAATGTCCTAGATGATCTCATTCCAGCCTTACCTCTCTAACTTTATCTCTTTCTGTTCCCCCAATTTCTCCTTCTGCTGTAATCATATTGGGCTCCTCACTGTTCCTGAGACATGTCAGGCATGCTCCTGCCTCAGAGCATTTGCCCTTGCTCTTCCCTCTGTCTGGAATGCTTCTCCCCCAGATATCCAAATAGCTAACTCCCTCACCTCCTTCAGGTCTTCATTCAAATCTTACCTTCTCAGTGAGATATTTCATGACACTATATTGCTCATTGCAACACCATGCCCTATCTGCTTTTCCACTTCATTTTTTTTTTAAGATAAAGGATTTAAAAAAAATTTTTTTTTTTTAAAGATTTTTACTGGGGAATTGGGGGATGGGAACAGCGCTAGGGAATTAGGGGAAGGCGAACAGACAAGTTGCTGTCCTTTTGTTCTTCAGTCTAGTTGTGGAGGACGTTGCTTCACTGGCCCAAGTTGGCACCATCATTGCACTCTTCCTGGGCTAGGCAGATCAGTCGCCTGCTTCTGGACAGCCGCTTACTGCGGCTGCTGGCTGCTCATGCTGGCTGCTGGCTACACATGGTAGCCCATGGCAACCCACTGCAGCAGGGGCTGCAACCTACGCTGTCCCCTGCGACTCACTGCAGCCCAGCTCCAGGTTGAGCTGTTGTTCAGCATCTTAGCTGGAGAGGGCAGTATCACTGGCCCTCATATGTGGGATCTGAACCGGGGCCCTCTGGTGTTCCAAGCCAGCTCTTAACCAATGCACCACTTGGCCGGCCCTCCATTTCATTTTTATTCTTAGCTTTTATTATCATTTCACCGCACACCCCCACCCATCCCTCTGTGTTTTACTTATTGTCTGTCTTTCCCCCACAGGAGTGCAAGCTCCATGAGAGCAGGAAGTTTTGTCTGTTTTGTTTATAACTTTACCCCCACCCCCAGCACCTGAAACAATGCCTAGTGCAAGTTCAGAGCTCAATAAATACTTGTTGAAAAACGCATGAAAGATAAAGACAAACTGGTGCTTATAAACATAAACCACTTGCTACCATACTCTAAGCAGAATGAGTAACCAATTAGTCTAATGTCTTAAAAAACAATTTGCCACTGATATGTTATAGGGCTCAAGATTGTTGTAAGCCATTATGAATTTATTAGGTTTATGATAAAAATGAGTCTTGGCTCATTTTACAATTGGAGTATTTTAATTAATAACTATATGAAATTATTTTTAAAATATGCAATTTTATGAAGTGGCACTATAAGGACAGAATATTTAAACATTTATTAGGAAAAAATTTTTCATTTAAAAATTTTCTAGGGAAATTATGGGCAATTTGGAAGGCATACATTTCCAGAGAAACAGAAGCCATAGTTGGTCTCTCAAGGGATTTCCTCCATACCACTTCAACATCAACTGGGTATGTGACTCAACACCAGCCATCACTCAGAAAGAACCTCCTAAGCAGCAGAAATACAAATTCTTAGCCACTATGCAACATTTTTAGATAGAGAAAAAAAAAATCAAACTGAGGAAATATTTTACAAGCGAAAAAAACACAAAAAAACGAAAACCAAAAAAACTGGGTATCATGAAACCAGGACAACTTCACAACATAATCCACAGTAAAACATTAATTTAACAATGGATTGCAATTATATAATGGACTTTCCTTGAATACCAAAATGCATTGGAAAACCATTTAATTCTCATGCCACTCTGGTAATTTTGGTTCCCATTCTATCAGGAAATGAAATAGCTGTATTTTCTCACCTTATTCTCTTTAATTCTATGAATTCCTGAGTGTTAATAAAAACAAGTTCTCAATCACAATCTGATTAGAATCTATAAGCCTTATTTCCAAAAAAATCTAACTTTAGACATAGAACAGCATTTTTTCCCCTTCTGTAGTTTTATTTATTACCTTTTAAGAATTTATGTAAAATAAAATAGTAAACTCAAAGGAAAGAAAACATCATTGAAATCAAAGACTTTGGAGCAGAAGAGGTCTCTTACATAACAGATGAGGAAATGGAGGTCAAAGGGCTGAGACAGATAATGTTTTAGTGGTGGCAGCAGGTTTCTAATTAGAATCCAGATTTAAATACTTCCAGTCTCATGTTCTCTGCCCCACACTATACTGTGGGAATGCTACAGCAACAAATTACTGGAAAAGTAAAGAATTATGTTCAGTGGAATTACTTATTATTTGAGTCCAAAAAATATCAGATTTCCCCCTCTTCTCTAAAGAAAAGGTAGTGCTTACTCTAAAATATGGAATATGAAGGTTCTCATTACTTATAAGAAAAAAAATCTTGTAGGGATTTTGTTTGATAATAAGTATTTAATAACTTGGGAAATAATCAATGTAGGTAATTTATTGTTTTAAGTACTCTTTATCAATTCACAAATCCAAGAGTCAGTTCCCATATTTGCTTGCAGGAATGCAGTCTTTTAGAAAATGTATGGCTTATTTCTGTGTATTCCTCCTTTATAAATATGCAAAGGCCTATTTCCATTCTTCTAAGTTAATCCTAATTTTGCTTTGCAGTTCATTATGCACAGTAAAAGAAATGGTAAAGTGAGCATACAGGACACATTTACAAAACATAAGTACTTTTTTTTTTTTGTCTATTACAAATTGAAAGTCAGACTCCTGACAGTTTCCCCCCACACACACACAGATCCCTACAACAAGCATATATCAAAAGAGTGAGCAAACCAAATGCTTATATAAATGGCTTTGTCTTCATGATTAAATTGGCTCACTGATGCGT
>NW_017731352.1:5321428-5324508 GCF_001890085.2 Hipposideros armiger
GGGATGCCAGCTCTGAGCAGCAGGGCCCTGGTTCGGATCCCACATGAGGGCCAGTGACACTGCCCTCTACAGCTAAGATGGTGAACAACAGCTTGGCCTGGAACTGGATGCCATGAGTCGCCGGCGACAGCGTAGGCTGTGGCCCCTGCTGCAGTGGGCTGCCATAAGTTACCGGGTATGGCTGGTGGCCAGCGTGAGAGGCCGGCAGCCGGTGTGAGCTGCCAAAGAGCCACTGTGAGCGGCGGTCCAGAGGCCGGCAACCGATCTGCCTCACCCGGGAAGAGCACAATGATAATACCAACATGGGCCAGTGAGGCGATGTTCTCCACAACTAGGCTGAAGAACAAAAGGACAGCAACTTGTCTGTTCCCCTCACCCAATTCCCCAAAAAAATCTTAAAAAAAAAAAAGACTGAAAAGCAACTAAATGTTGCTTAAAATGTGAAGCAACAGGTTCATACCAGGGTAGAAGAGTAAATTGTTATGATCACTTTTGAACATAATTTGGCAATATCTTCTAAAGTTGAGCATGCATACAATCTATGATCTAGAAATTCTATTCTTGAGAATATTGCCAATAGAAATTCATGTGTATGTTCATCAAAGACATTTACAATAATGTTGAGTGACAGAAGCCAGGCACACAAAAATGTATACTATATAGTTCCATTTACATAAAATTCAAAAACTCAAAACTATGATGTTAATAGTCAAGAGGAGAGTGGGAGTAGTAATTAGAAGAAGTATGAGAAGGGTAATGTTTGATTTCTTGATCTAGATGGTAGTTAACTACATATATTCACTTTGTATTAATTTTTTACTCAAATATTTTGTGCATTTTTTCATATGTAAATGATATATCAGTAAAAAAAAATTTTAAATAAAGCCAAACTTCCCGCCCTCTTGGGCTTTATATTCTACTGTGAGGATCACAGCTTTATATTCTACTGCTCTCCTTCTTATTGGCTGGCTTCAATATCAGGTTTCAAGTGGTGGGAAGTGGTAGGAAGATGGCTGCCAGCAGCAGCTCCTAGTCTACAACTTCCCATGTTCAAACCAGTAGCCAAGGAATACCTACGGGCTCAGCAGAAGTCCCAGATTGCCTCCCTCTGGCTCTGACTAGATGATGCAGCACTGAGGCCAGTGTGAGGCTCTGATTGGCCAGGCCTGAATCCAGTCAACCCTGAAGCCAGAATGAAGTGGAGTTGACTTCACCAGAACACATCAAATAAAATCTTAAAAAAAAAAATGAGGGAAGATGTGATTCTTCAGAAAAAGAAAAACCAAAACAAAACTGGGGCCCCATTTCAGAAGGGGAAATATATGTGGGCAGAAAACCCAGCAAATGTCCACAATGAGTCTCCTCCAAGTGGAAACCCAGGTTTGCTACTTCATATTAAGTCAACTTCCTTTTAAAGTCTTTCGTTTTACTCCACATGTTTCAGCGATTTGGCTTGCTTACTTCTTCCCCTGCTAATGCGGTTGCAAATGGACTCCTTTCTTCCCTTTTGTCAGCTGAGAAATAGGGCACCCTCCCCCACACCATCTCTGTTTCTCTGGGTTTGAAATAAGCCAAAAGCAATCAACCAGCCAAACAACAACATAAATAAGAACAAAAACCCATTTAGAGTTTTAAAGGCTTGTTTCTGCTAGAAACTACAATGTAACAAGAAGATTAATAAAAATAATCAAACCTTGGAAAATAAGTTCTATTTCTACCCACCTTTAGAGACTCCTTTCAGGTGCCTCAGGGGCTGCCTCCTCTGGTAAGCTTTCTTTACCATCTCCTTTCCTGAGTTACTCAGCTCCTCTGACTGTGTGCTCACTTACCCAGAATTGTAATTTTCTGTTTACTTATCTGTCTTTCCTATTGCTTCATGCTTTCCTTTCGGACCTGGTTTCGGCTTTTATCTCTGTATTAGCAGTACAAAGCTCATTGTCTGGGATAGATATAGTACAGGGTCAATAAATGTTTTCTGAATGACTGAGCGCTTCATATCCCAATTGCATTTAATCCTGATATAAACCACGTGAGGTAGAGATTTTTAATCTGCAACTCAGTGAGGTAAGTGTCCTGCTCAAGATCACACATAGTAAGTGGAATCAGGGTTTGAGCTTCAATCTATTTGAGCCAAAGTTTGGGCTCTTGGCCACTGCCTTGGTCAACAATGTTCATTTATTTGAAATAAGATTCAAATGTTAGCTTGCAAAAGTGGTTGCTAATTGAATCTCCTATCTGCCTTTTTAAGCTTTTCTGTCATTACTCACCATTGTGCATCTTTCTTCACAGCCCCTGAACAGACTTGGGTTTTCCTGCCTCTCTGTTTATGTAGGTTCTGCCAACTCTGCCTAACAAAATCTTATCCCTTCTTCAAGGATCAGCTCAGATGTTATGTCTTTTACAAAATTTCCCTTTATCATTTAGTCAGAAGTGACATCCTCCTCCTCTCAACTGTCATATAATTTATTTCCCCAACTATGGATGTGGCATTTTTGACATACTAGCTCCTGTTCAAGCTATTAGTACATCTTCAGTTTCCATATCAGACTATTACACCTTGGCTTGTCCTCTCCATGGCCCCTAGTACAGTGATTTGCACATGGTAGACTTAAAAAAGAAATTGCTGGATGAATTAATTATAGTAGTGGTGCTTTTTCGGTATGCCACTCATTTCTCTCACTGTCTAGGGCTTAGGACTGTGAAAATCATGATTAAATCTGCAAGGATATCCCATAACCCTCTTCAGATCCCATAGTCTGTGTTCTCTTGATACTCAAAGGAAGCTTATGCATTCAGAACCACCAGCTATCAAGTTGGCAAATCGAAGCATAGAATAGGCTTCTGATAGCTTTTAACAATGTGGTTTCACAAAGTTTGAAAATATGGCTTTGTGAATAATATGTTTTAGTTTAAAAGGACAAGAAGAAAAATAAGGGAATTTATTCTGGGTGTTCCTAGAGCTGAAACTGTCAGCTAACAGTAAAACTTCAAATTAACCAGAACTCAATTAACTGGTATTAATTGACACCTCCAATTACACAGAGGAGAGGGAGGGAGAGGGAGAGATAGAGAGAGAGAGA
>NW_017731352.1:5325048-5329748 GCF_001890085.2 Hipposideros armiger
GAAAATAGGCCCAGATGCATACAACAAGCCAATATCAGTATATATTAAATCAAATCAGTGAGTAAACAAAATGTTTGTATAAATGGCTTTGTCTTTATGATTAAACTGGCTTACTGATATGTGCCAATGGGTACTACTCTGAACCTAGGTGGTCACCATATCCCTCTGGTTAATGGACTAGGTCCTGAGAGGAGGAAAAGCAACCAGGGGAGACTAGAAAGAGGAGGCAGAGAAATAACAGGAAAGCCATGAGACTATGATGTTACAGAAGACAAAGAAAGTAATTTTTTTGGAAACAGCTAGGAGTAGTCAACCATAGCAAATAAGATGTGTGCTGTCCATTAGATTTAGCAACATGAAGCTCACTACTGATCCTAGCAAGACAAATTTGGTAGATAGTAGAATTGGAAGCAGATTTTGATGAGTTGAGAGCTGTTTTATGGAGAAGAACAAAGGATGAGTAAACTGTTTCTAGAAGCTTAGTTGTTAAAAAAAAAAAAAAGAGGGGCTGGATGGAGTGGTAGATGGAAGTGGATGTGAGTGAGGATTTTCTTAATATGGTAGATATCTGAACATATTTTAATTCACAGAAGTGCTCTTCAAAAAAACAAACAAAAAAACCAAGTAACTCCACTGAGCATAATAATTCATTTTCTCCCAAATATTTGTTCACTTATGTTATTCTGTGGGTCAAGAGATTTAATATCACTTAAAACTTTTGATTGACATCAAATGATCAAACAGACCAATTTCTCCCATCTCTCAGCTTTGCTTTCATCCATTTATTCATTTAAAAATTTTTGTTGAAAACTACTATGTCTCATGCTCTATTTTAAGCACTGGTGATACAATGATACAAAAGACAAGCAAGCCCACTTTCACTATTTCTTTTCAAAATTGTACTGGAGTTTCTAGCCAGTGCAGTAAGTTAAGAAAAAGAAATTTTAACAATATAAGAATTGGGGAGAAATAAACTTATTATATTTAGATAATATAACTATATATTTAGGAAATCTCAATGAATCTCTAGATTACTAGAACTATTTAACCAGTTCAATTACTGGATACAAAGTATGGTAGGTAGAATTCTAAGTTGTCTCCCAAGATTCCAGACATGTACATGCCCTATATAATCCCCTCCCCTTAAGTGCGGGTGGACTTGTGAATATGAGATTTCACTTTCATGATAGGATATGGTATATGGCAAAGGTGAAGGAATTTTGTAGATGTAACTAAGACCAGCTGAACCTGAGCTAATCAAAAGAGAGATCATCCTAGTGGCCCTACCTAATCAGGTGAGACTTTTTAAGAGAGTTTAGAGGTCAGAGATGTCAGAAATCAAAATATTTGAAGTAAAAGACAAGGTTTCCTGGTAGCCTTGAAGAAACAAAATGCCATGTTCAAAAATTGCCTTGGCCTCTAGTAGCTGAGAGTGGCTGCTGGATGATAGCCAGCATGAAAGAGGAACCTCCGTCCTATAATTCTAAGGAACTGAATTTCACCAATAATCAGTGAGCTTGGAAGAGGACCCACAGTCTAAGATGAAATCATAGGCCTGACTGACACCTTGATTTCATCCTGAGACTCTGAACAGATGATCCAGCTAACTTGTACCCAGACCACTGACTCATGGGGACTGTGAGATAATAAATTTGTTTTCCAAGATGATAGGTTTGTAATAATTTGTTACACACCAACAGAAAACTGATATACAAAGTCAATGTACAAAAATTTAATTGTTTTTCTATATACTAGTAACAAACAGAAAACTTTAAAAATTGTTACCATTTGCAATTGCACAAAAATATCAAATACTAGGGAATAAATCTAGTAAAAGAATGAAAGACCCCTCTACACAGAAAACTATAGAACTTTATTGAGAGAAATTAAAGATAGCCTAAATAAATGGAACTATAGGCATTATTCATGGATTAGAAGTTTCAATGTTGTAAATATGTCAATCTCTCCAAATTAATTTATAGATTCAGTGCAATCCCAATGAAAATTCCATCAGGTTTATATGTGGAAAAATAGCAACTTGACTCTAAAATGTACAGTTGACCCTTGAACAACTTGTGTTTGAACTGTGCGGGTCCACTTATATCTGAATTTTTTTTCACTAAATAACTACTGTTTTTGATCCATGATTGGAAGTTCATGAATGTAGAGGGCTGACTATATGCATTGATCTACATCATTTATGTAGGGGACTTGAGCATCCTCCGATTTGGGTATCTATGGGGGTCCTGGAACCAATCCCCTGCAGATACTGAGGGATAACTGGGGGTAGTTAAATTTTGGGGAGTCAAAGGTTATACATGGATTTTCAACCGCACTGGAGGTGGGTTTCTTAACCCCAGCATGTTCAAGGGTCAACTGTGTATGAAAATGCAAAGGGCCAAGAATAGCCAAAACTCACATAAAAAGAACAAGATAGGAGGACATACGCTGCCAGTTAAGTTTATTATAAAATGACAATAGTATGGTATTAGGGTAATAGCTAAAGATAAAAATAATTTTGAACTTCCAACTAATCAAAACAGAAAAGATAGATAATTCAATACAAAAATGGGCCAGACACTTAACAGGCATTTCACAGAAAAAGATATCCAAATGGTCATATGAAAAGGTGTTCAGCCTCATGTGCGAAATGATGTACCACACATCCACACTTAAAAGACTGAAAAGCTGGGGCTGTCTGAGTGGCGTATTGGCTAAGAGCTGGCTTGGGATGCCAGCTCTGAGCAGCAGGGCCCTGGTTCGGATCCCACATGAGGGCCAGTGACACTGCCCTCTACAGCTAAGATGGTNTAAGTGCTGCTCTGATTCCAGGTGGTCAGCATCTCTGGTTAATGGCATCCAGAGGGAAATTGCTCTCATCTCTGTCTGATACTTCTCTGCCTGCCTGAGCTGCCTGCATTCCCCCCCAGTGTTACAGGCTCCCTTAGTTATTCACTACTTACCTGCAGGATGAAGTTAATTTTTGTCAGACTTGTGATTCCTCGTAACAATGGAACCGATATTCTGATACTGATTCTAAATCTCTTATTATAATGAAGGCATGGGGAAAATATTCCTATACCAACAGTCCCTAACCCCTTGCACTCGTCCTCATTCTCAAGTAGACATCCAGACTTCCATTCACACTCAACAATATTTATCAAAGATGACTGGGTCCAAGGCACTAGCAGTCAGCAAAACTGATTCAGTTCATGCTCTCATAGAACTCACAATCTGGGGTGGGGCAGAGAGGGAGCATATAAGAGGGACATTAAACAAATAATTATAGGAATCATTCAACAATATTATTCAACAATAGATGGGATGCATGTCAAGGAGAGGTTAAAGAAGCTATGAGAGCTTGTAAAGGTGAGTGTAATTTAATGTAGCTGAAGACAGTGTAATTTAATGGTGCCCAAAGAAGCAGCATTTAAACTGAAAAACGAATAGGATCTAGCCAGATAAGGAAAATGGTGGTAGTGAAGAGTCACAGGCAGTGGAAACTGCCAGCTCTGAGGCATGAAGGATCTAGGTAAGCAGAAGGAACAGGGAAAAGGCCAATGTGGCTGGCATGCAATGAAACGGAAGTAGCAAAGCCAGACCATACAGGGATTCATGTTGGAGTTTGAACTTTATTATGAGCTATGATAGGGCTTTGGGCAAGTAGATGACATAAGCATGTTTTTAAAAGATCAGTTTGACCACTGTGTGGAGAATGAGTTAGTGGAGGTAACTAAGAGAAGGTATGACATAAGCAGTTAGAAGAGTATCTGTTATGGACTGAATGCTTGTATCTGTACACACACCCCCCACACACACGCACACACATTTGTATGTTGAAACCTTAAACTCTAATGTGATGGTACTTGGAGATGGGACCTTTGAAAGGTAATTAGGTTTAGATGAGGTCAGGAGGGTGACGCCCCCATGATGGGACTAGTGACTTTATAAGAAGAGGAAGAGAGAAAGAGGTTGCTCTCTCTCCACCATGTGAGGACATAGTGAGAAGGCAGCTGTCCATAAGCCAGGAAGAGGGTCCTCACCAGGAACTGAATCTGTTGGAATCTTGATCTTGGAATTCCCAGATTCCAAAACTGTGAGAAATAAATGTTTGTTGTTTAAGCCACCCAATCTATGATATTTTATTATAGCAGCCTGAGCTGACTAAGACAGTTCCAATATTTGAGAGATATCCTAGGAGTTAGAATTGGCAGTACTTGGTGATTGGTTGGACAAAGGAGTTAATAGGTAGATGTTAAGAATGATTCCAATTTCCTAACATGAGCAACTGGGAGGATGGTGGAACCATTTAGTGAGGTAGGAAACAGTGGAGGAGGAAAAGATTTGGTACCATAAATTCAGTAATGGACATGTCAAATTGGGATGTCTATGTAATAGCTACCTGGAAATGTTAAGGAGGCAGTTAGATATATGGGTCTACAACTCAGAAGAGATACCTGAATGAAGACATAAATTCAGAAGTTGTCAAAATGTAGTTGATGATGGATGTGTATGAGATTTGTGAGAGAGTACAGACAGTTGAAAAGGGAAGGGAAGGGAAGGGGAACAGAAAGGAAGAGAAAAAAGAAAAAGGGAAGAGGGCCTGAAAATAGGCCCAGATGCATACAACAAGCCAATATCAGTATATATTAAATCAAATCAGTGAGTAAACAAAATGTTTGTATAAATGGCTTTGTCTT
>NW_017731352.1:5335043-5348615 GCF_001890085.2 Hipposideros armiger
GAGAGAGAGAGAGAGAGAGAGAGAGAGAGAGAGAGAGAGAGAGAGAGAGAGAGAGAGAGAGAGAGAGAGAGAGATTGAGATTGAAAAAGAGAAAGGATTCACCTTTAGGAGAAAGAGACAAATGACAACAACAAAAAATACTATCAGGGGTGTGTTCAAAACAGCAACTAGCAGCATATGTCCTCAGTAACAGCGTCATTTCCAGAAATGAAGCAACTCAAAATTTGCATAATGCAACGAGATAGAAAAGAAATTTAACCAGAAATTTCATTTAACCAGCACATGTCATTTTCTACAAATTGTGGTTAAGCAATGATATGTCATAAGCGAGCTGCCCAGGAGTTAGGGGTAAGGATAATATTCCTTAAAAAGCAACTTTGCAAAATTGTTTAAGGAAAGAATTAGGGCAACTAAACTAACTAGGAATGTAAGGGCATTAAAAAAAAAAAAAAAAGACCAGCATCCTCAATGTGCAGCTGGAGCAGAAGATCCTGCAGTGTGCCTTGTTTTCTGCTAAATTGCAGGCTTCTTCAATGATCAGGTTTCAAGTTTCACTGCAGCAACTGACTCAAAGTGATTATTTAGCCTGCAAATGAGACAAGACTATAAAGGAACATGATTGAGGTACTGAAAATTGCAATTACAGAGGACACATGAAAATTGATCGGTTCCTCCTTGTAATCTGATTGAACAATACGGGAACAAGAGAATTTAAAATAAAGTTTAATATTAATGGAAATACCAGAGAAGTTAGTATGATTTCAAGTGGTATTTTTAAAGGGGCACTATTTACAATAGCAAAGGGGGGCAAGGAGAAAAAGGCTGAAATTAGACATACTATTTTTAACTGAGTAATCACACATATGACAAACTCAACAAAATCAAATTTTAGGTGATTAGAACTTAAGAACTTGCAGGCTAGCACCGAAGATTCTGCTAGAAGAACACAATAATAGCTGTTATAGTTAAGTAAGGTTGGAAGCAAATAGCATTGGTGAGCAAAGTGATCAACATGTCAAGTCTGTTCTGATGATGATGATGATAGCTAGTGTGTTCAGAGCTACTTTCCCAGTATTTGCAAAAAAAAAAAAAAAAGAGTCCCTATTAATTTTGGGAGATTGAAAGAGAGAAAGGATTCACCTTTAGGAGAAAGAGACAAATGACAACAACAAAAATACTATCAGGGG
This sequence comes from Hipposideros armiger, assembly GCF_001890085.2. NCBI lineage: Eukaryota > Metazoa > Chordata > Mammalia > Chiroptera > Hipposideridae > Hipposideros > Hipposideros armiger. The sequence continues at coordinate 5,336,231 of NW_017731352.1, forward strand.
TGTGTTCAAAACAGCAACTAACGTCCCTAGTAATTTTGGACCCTTTCCTTCACATTTAGTTAGCCATCTAATTATAGCCATACACTGCATAACGACATTTTGGTCAACAAGGGACCACATGTATTACAGTGGTCCTGCAAGAGTATAATGAAGCTGAAAAATTGCTATCACCTAGCGACATCATAGCTATCATAATGTCATAGCGCAATACATTATTCTCATGATTGTGGTGATGCTGGTGTAAACAAACCTACTGAGCTGCCCGTCAGTCATATAAAAGTATAACACATATAATTACGGACAGTACCTAATACTTGATAATGATAATAAATGATTATATTACTGGTTTATATATTTACTATACTATATATTTTATCATTACTTTAGAATGTACTCTTTCTACTTATTAAAAACTAAGTTTACTGTAAAACAGTCTGCAGTGTTGCACTAGCAGCAGCCTCATACATCTTGTGTTTACCATGTGTCTTGATTGCATCACTTCCCCTTTTCCTCCTTGTGCTTGATTTAATCTCATGCTGTTTTTGTAGCCCAGGAACAATACATCACATAACCAAGTGTATAGTAGCCTCTACCATCTAGGTTTGTGTACGTGCACTCTATGTTGTTCGCCTGATAACAACACATTTCTCACAACTTATTCCCATCATTCTTCGGCACACGACTGTAACCAAGTTTGACTTTAGTCTCTCACACCCATTGCCTCCTTTCTATCCCCACTCTTACCACTCAAATATTGCTCTTGCTTTCAGGAGAATTTTAATAGATATTTCCAAGTTACCCTTCAAAAAGATTTTATATGAACTTACATTTCCACCAATAGTGTAGTGGAACAAGTGTGTCCTCAAACAGCCAAAAACACTTGGTATTAACAAACTTTTTTATCTTTATCAATCTAATAAGTGAAAAAATAGATGATATCTCATTGATATTTTGATTTGTATTGCTTATGTGTATAGCTATAATGCATGATTTCTGCCTCACCCTTGGTAACCAGCATTAGGTCACATAGACAGGCTCAGCACCAGGGGACTAGCAATGCCAACATTTTACTTTCTAGCCTTTACAATGGAAGGCAGGGAGGAAGGGGGCTGGAATAGAGGTTGAAGCTATCATCATTGTTTTCATTTATGACTTTTGGGTTTTATGTCCTTCTCCACCCTAAGATTAAAATTTATCCCATGGTTAAAAAATAATTTATTATAAAAGTATTCAAATATACAAAAGTAAAGAGAATAGAAAAATGAACTTTCAGGTGTCTATCACACAGCTTAAAAATTATTAACAGTCTATATTTTTGTTTCATCTATCCCATATCTAATTATTTGTCTGAAGTTCTCTAAAAAAAGAATAACTCAGCTTTCATATTATTTCACTTATGAACATATTAGTATGTTTCTCTAACAAGTAAAGACTATTGATGTATAACATATATAAATTTTAAATTTATGGCTCAATGAATTTCACAAAATGAAAACACCCATGTAACTAACTACATCTTATATCAAGAACTAGAATGTTACCAATATTCCAGGAGCCCCCTTTTTGTGTTCTCCAGGTTACTACTACAGGGAAGGAAAAAGTTTTCCTCAATCATCTTAGAGTCCCTGGCCAGGTCTGAAAGTTAAGTTGACAAAGACAGATTAACAGGAGAAAAGCACAGAAATTTATTTAACGTAAGTTTTATGTGACACAGGAGCCTTCGTAAGGAAATGAAGACCTGAGTATTTTATGCTACACTTGATGAAAAGTGGATAGTCATGGAGGAATAGGAGGGGTTAAGGAATATGAGGTAATTATAGTAAACTGGGGGAATCTTAGCAAGGCATGTTTGTAGGGTTCTTCTTACTTTTGTGTATTTAAATACTTCTATAATCTTCCAAAATAAAAATGTTCCTTTCCTCTGGGTATAGTGAGGGCACCTCTCACATGAGGGTTTTATGAACTGCTTCAGAGGAAAAGGGAGGGATGGTTGAGGGGGGCAAGGTCAGAGTGACCTTCCTGCTCTGCTGTTTTCTCAAACACCTTCAGCTTAAAATATTCGATATGCCAGGGTGGCATATTTTGGAGTGGCATGTTTTGAACCCTATCTCTACCATACCCCCAAAGTTAACCACTATCAACTTCAATTAGTTTTGTCTGTTTTTGACTTTTATATAATAGAATTACATTACAAACTTTACATATATAAATGGCAGCATATTATTTGGTGTCTGGCTTAATTCACTCAACATCATGTTTGTAAGATTTATCCATGTCATGTACAGCAGTAGTTTGTTCTCATCACTATAGAGTATTTCATTGTATAAAAATTTTGTAGGTTTTTAACTATTCTATTAATGGCTATTTGGGGTGTTTCCAATTCTGGCTATTGCAAATAGTGCTGCTGTGATCAGTCTTGTACAAGTCTTGCTGCACACATGTCTGCATTTCTCTTGTGTATACACCTAGGAGTAGCATTCTTGGGTGATAGGGTATGCTTATGCTCAGTTTTAGTAGGTTCTTTCCATTTTCTAAAATGTCTGTACCAAGTTACACTCCCACACGTGGTATATGAGAACCATAATTGTTCTTTCTACATTGTCATCAACAGTTGACATTGTTGAAAGTTGAGTTCCCTGGGAAGTAGACTCTGAGGAGATCATCATGCAGGAAGTTTATTAGGAGGTGCTCTTGAGATCAGCATCCATGGAGGAAAAAGGGCTTAGGCAGGACTGGGCAGAGGGAGAGATGGTGCTGTGGTGCAGCTTTGACCAGCGCTGCAGCTGACCCCCCAGAAAGCCCATAATTTGGGGCCCTTGTGTAGCCTCCACCCTGACGCCATGGCTACTCTGTTTATAGTCTACTATATTAGCACTAGAAGCTGATGATGGAGGCTGACTGAAGTCAACTAGCTGAGTCATTTTGTCTGTTGGTTGTTTAGTGCCTCTTTGATGGTAGAGATACTCTCTGGTAGGTGTTAATATGCAATTTTCATACCTTATTTATACCCACTCCCATATGTCCATCCCATTCCAGGTCTTCTCACCATTGATCTTCCAATCTTTCTTCTTCCAAGCCCTGACCAGTGGGTCAAGTCCTTTGCCACTGCTCATGGCTGTATATTCTAACCTCTGGCTGCTTCTCTTTCCACACAAAGTGGATGACAAGTACAGTGAGATAAATATTTATTAAAGCACCTTGTCAGTGGTTCTCAATGCCCAGGCTATATATCACAGGCCAATTAAATAAAAATCTTTAGGAATAGGGCACAGGCATCAGTGGGTCTTTAAAGTTTTCCAGATGATTTCATTGTCCATTTGAGGTTAAGAACTGCTGCTTAGATGTTCAACTTTCTGCTAAAGCTTGAAAGACGGTGGCTCTTAAACTTTGTTGTGCATTAGAATCAATTGGTCAGCTTATTTAAAACGGAGGGTCTTAAGCCCCAAACTCACAGGCTCTGATTCAGAGAACTGAATTAAGGCCCAAATCATTGCAGTTTTTAACAGTCACCCAAAGATAGATGATTTTGATGCAAGTAGATCAAAGAGCTAACTATAGGACAATCTCTGATATAAGTAATATAAGTTCCTTCTTTCAAGGAAGTTAAATCTCATAGAGAAGCAAGTTATTTTAATTGGCAGCTGGAGAAATTTTAGCAGAGTGTTGAAAAATCACCTCTAGAGGATTTAAGATATCAGACAATCCATTATCTGCTCAGATGATTTAAATAAAATCTGTACTTGATAAAGTCTGAGTTGCTGTGGGACACTTAAGCTTGTATTTAAAGCTCTCCATAATATATTTGATTTCTTTAAAAATCAGGCTATCCTGTTGAGAATGTTTTCAAATAACCGCCCAAATTAAAATTACAGAGAGCTCTTTGCTGTATTTAGATTTGTGTTCTTAATATTCATGGTGGACTCTTTTTTTTGTGAAAAAGCCCATAGAGAACCGGCAGCAGCAATTTTCACTGTCAAGAGCACTGCTTCTCCAAAATATGCACAAAAATGGCCTACAGCTCTTGTTAAACTACAGCTTTGGGTTCAATAGGTCTGGGCCTCTGCATTTCTAACAGGTGATTCATTTCTAACATCTGCATTTCTGACTTCCAAGGTGATGCTGATGCAGCAGGTCTGGGGACTCCAGTCTGAGTAGCTGAGTTCTACGGCCTCTTTTCCTTCCCTTCTTCCCTGAACTTCAGCTTATCACAAATTCAGTTCCACTTTAGTCCTTTGTGTTAAAAGCCAATAACTCCAAACTGCTTAAGATGTTCAAGTATGGGAGGTTAACTGGTTCTATTGCATGTCCTGCCTTGCAAGTTAGAACAGGGACTTCAAGAAATGAAAAATTAAACTACAGTCAAGTATGGATTTTAAAAACCAATTTAAAATGTGGCCCACACTCTCCATATTGATTCAGACACTTCACATCCTTTGAATTCAGCAGTATTACTATCACACCTTGACCTCTTGTTAAGCAACAAGATTTAAAAAGACGCATTGATAGAAATGATGTGCTGAACAACTTATCTGATGACATTGCAATTAAGTAAAATTCTTTTGGAAAGCTATTTAGTAGTCTATATCGAGAGACATTAAGCTTGCTTACACCAGAATTGTTTTAATGTTTGGCCCTATTTTCTCATTCTTGATAACTTATTATCATAATTTACTTATACAACAAACATTTGCTGAGCACTTATTTACTACATACCCCTAGCTGTAATGAATGGTGAATTAACTTAGAAGAAGGAAAAAAAGCACTTCCCATAAAGATATTTCAGAATTAACTAAAATAAAAAACTTGGAAACTAAATCTTCAGCAACTGCTAAATAATTATATAAATTTTGACACAGGAACTCAATGGAATAGTTCAGGACTTTACACATTCTATGTAGGTTACAAAATTGTGTGTAAAAGGAATGCAGCTGAAAAAAAACTGTGGAAACAGAAAAATTAAATAAAAGCTAGAGAGGTGAAATTTTGAACATTTAGTATCATAACAATAAAATGTTGCCTTAGAAAAACTTATTCAGGGGCCGGCCGAGTGGCTCAGTTGGTTAAGAGCTCACTCAAGAGTGCGAGCTCTGAGCAACAGGGTCGCCGGTTCGATTCCTGGCCCGAGCTGAGCTGCCACTGAGCTGCCAACAGGTGGCAGGATGGCTCAGCTAAAAACAAACAAACAAAACTTATTCGAAACACATACACACACACACACACACACACACACACACACACACACATGTTTGTAGCAACATCAGATACTATCAGGGCTCATTTCTTTGACTATTGAGGCAACCTTTTTAAAGCCACCAACAAAAACATTTCTGTCCTTTCCTGTCTCCATAATCTGCTTCTTCCTGCCTGTAAATACAGACAGGAGATGTTGGGTGGTAATCTAGAGCTCTCCAGCGATTTACAATCAGAAAAATAACACCGTTTCCTGAAGAGGTTGGCAACTGTTGTACAGATATTTTACATTTGTAGAAACTGTATCAATGCCATGATCTCTACAAAGTTAAAAACAGGCATTGGGTTATTCTTCCTTCAGCTATTTTTGCTCAAAAGTTATTGGTTCCTGGTTCTATTTTTTCTTAAATTACCAAGTCTTTGGATATTGGATTCTTCGTTATAAATGTCAGCTTGTTTATATGAGTTTACTCAACATTAGAATCCCAAAGCAATTCTTTACGTTATGTAAGTTCCCAGATACAAAGGCATAATTTAGGGAAAGGGGTGGGAGCAGTGAGAACTTTTTGCTGGGAAGATAATGGCAAAGAAAACCTACTAAAGTGTGTGTGTAAGTAGACCACTGCAGCTGGGGGGTGACGAATAGTGGCAAGGTGGGGAGGGAGAGTGAAGGAGGGGAAGGGGAGTTTGGGGATTTTTGCAGAAAATTGGAGGGCAAGGTGCAGGAATGCTTTCCTGAAAATGATTGATTTTTATTCTTTTCTTATCCTTCATCCACCAAAGACTTACTTGCCAGGGCTATGAAGAATAGACAAAGATGCACAGAACTAAAAGGATCAAGGAAGTAATAAGCCTCTTAGCAGAGATTTTATGAAGGTTACTATGAGCTAATTTGAAAAACAGTGATGCTGAGTGGTAGAGAATACTCTTATATTCAGAGTAGGAGTGTTGCCAGTTCCTTCGGGGCACCATTATTTTGGATGAGTTTGTTTCTTTGCCCTACATCAAGGAATAAAAAGGAATGCCTCTCGGTTTGCCCTCCTCTTTGCACTCCTGACACACAGAAGTGAAGGCAGGTGGGGTTGAGCACATACATTAATATAGTATAAAGGAAGTGGTTGTTCAGTGACCTTGGAAAAGCCCAATGCTAATGTATTACAGCAGGTGGCAGCCTTTCCTCAGGAGAAAAGGAAGAGCTAGTCTTACCTAATGCAAAACTATTTTTGGTTTTACAGCTTTTCTTTGATGTGTCAGTTGATTTATCTAGGACCTGAAATTAAGATTGGCTTAATAACAGAGGGAAGAGAAGCAGGAACCCTGGATCCTGGAAAAGGGAGTGTGGGCTCACAACCCCAACCCAGCCCCATAGCCACTGTCTCTGAGGTACTCAGTGGCTGCCCTCAGAGAGCCTGGTCAAGTTCAGACTCAACACCAAGTGTGGTGGGCAAAGTTGTCAGCTTGAGGTCCAGAAGGGACCTCTGAGCAAGAGTCCACAGAGAGGTGCCCAACTAACCCAAAGACACAGAATCAAAGCACAGCAAGTATCACCCTGCTGTGTATTGAGAGCAGGACCCCCTTTTCATTCCAGATCTATAATGTAGCCTTTTAAGCTAATCTGTCAAATGTTTTTTGAAAAGTTTATTAAATTCTTCTCATTCAAGTTTGCAGAGTGCTTAGTGGAAAGCCAGACTTGGCAGAGAAGCTTGACAATGGAAATAAATCATGTTTTTTTCTACTTTCTTTTTTTTCCTTTCTTTTTTTCTTTTCAAGGAGGGCAGTGTCACTGGCCCTCATATGTGGGATCCGAACCAGGGCCCTCTGGTGTCCCAAGCCAGTTCTTAACCATCGCGCCACTCGGCCGGCCCTTTTTCTACTTTCTTAATGGTAGGATTATAATTTAACATTTATCAAGAAGGTACTATGTAGAAAATGATGTTATTCACAACTTAGTGTAAGTGAGGAGACATTTACTAAAGTCCCTAACAGACGGATTTGCTTTGTTCCTAAAGGTAATTGGAGTGATGAGAGCGGGGTAGGAGCAGACAGAAATCAAGGAACTAGCTGTGATTATTTAATTGCAATTAAACAAAATTAAAACTAAGAATTAAATTCCTCGGTTGCACTAGCCACATTTCAAGAGCTCAGTAGCCACATTTGGCTAATGGCTACCATATTGGACAGCACAGATTACTGCCAATTTCTATGATCACAGAAAGTTCTACCAAATAACAGCACTGAACTAGAAGGAAAAACCAGGGAGCACTGCCAAGTGAAAAGGTGGGTGGCTTAAAACAAACCCTACCTACAATACTGAGTATTGTAATAATAATTCCTACGTGTGGCAGGAGTTTCAAATAGAGTATTTCATGTAATCCTCATGGCAATCCACAACCATAACAACACTGCTGCTGACATTTGTTGAAGCCTTACTGCAAGCCAGGCACAAAGGGCCCTGTTGTATTCACTCATTGGTCTTTGCAAGAAGCTAGTGAGGTTGGCAATATTATTGTCCCTATTTAACAGGCAAGGAAGCTTATGGCAGAGAGGGTCTTCATAATTTATCTGTGGTTACCTGGCTTGTAAGGAACAGCTGGGACTCAAACGTACGTTTTTCTGGGTTGTAATAATTAGAAGATATGGGAAATGCCCAATATACTCTGTGTGAGCAAAATTTGCTTTTAATCCACTTTCTTCTAAAACAGGCCCAAGTCTCGGATTCTCTGTCACATAATTGTCTTTCTGGCTGAAGGAGGCTTTATGCCAGTTCTGAGAGTAACAATGATCCCCTGTTAGCCAGGATGTGAGCCACTTCCTTCCCCCCAAAGCAAAATCTGCTGTCTACACAAAAGACGCTGGCTTCTCAGAAGCTCGCTTCTGTAGAAACAAGTCTATTTGAGTGAAAATTTTGAAGTAAAATATTCTTGTTTAAGATGAAAATGAAGACTAGAAGTATATATGAGAAAATGCCGTTTTCTTTAGGTGGTGAGATCATGAAAAATTGTTTTCTTTTTGTTCAGCTGTATTTTGTAACTTTTCTACATGAATACGTGTAATAAAATTTTTAAAATCAAAGCTAGATACTGAATCATAAAATAGTTAATTGACTAACAATATTTTAAGCTTTTGTTAATATAGCAAATACTTGAATACTAATAGCCACTAAAAAACTTTTTAATTGAATGCTAAATACTTTAATCAATAGCAGAGAAAATGTTGAATTTAATTATAAGATTAAAAAGGGCACTAAATAATGTTTGGGTACTCACTGCTTCTCTGCATATGAGGACTCGGTTGTTTTGTGTTCATGGCCCTGTAGATGGCTGCCTTATGTCATCCAGTTCAAGATGAAGTACATACAGTCTGGTTGATAAAACAGAAAGTCTGTGAATCACACTACAGGCAAAATTGGAGATATTGCAGGTTTGCTTCCAGACCACTGTAGTAAAGCAAGCATCACAGTAAAATGTGTCGTAATCTTGCTGGTGGAGCTACCATTTGTCAAAAATGCAACACCTGTGAAGTGAAATAAAGCAAAATGCAATAAAACAGGGTATGTCTGTGTTACTTTTATCATCAATTAGCACCAAATGATCTCTAAAAAAACGAAATAAAGTTGGGATGGGGAAAGAAAAGGGGAGTCTTTTGAAACTACACTCTAAATGTTTGTCCTTCCTGGGTGAGACTCATTGTGTAAGAGTGATGTTACTGAGTATGGTGCAATGAAGGCAGGGAAAAAATAAGGAGATTGAGCTAAGGTTCTTTTTTCCCCCATAAAATTCCAAGACTTCTGTGAAGGTTTTACTTTAGTAGTATGTCTTTATATACTTTTAAAAAGTTATATTCTTTTAAGTGCACATACATTTTAATGTTATTTTTCTTTAATTAAATAACTCAATTAAAATTGGTGTGCTGCTAAAGAATATCTTGATATACCTGTGGTTAAACCTATAGGTGAGCCCACTATGAAATGATAGCCGAAAACATTTTCAAATATCTAACTGTCCTGATTGCGTACAGTTTATAGAATCACTCACTTTAACAGTCAAACAAAGGAATTTTTAAGTACAAAAGATAACTCAGAGGGAAGATCAAGTGATAATGTGGCACCAATGCATTAAGAATTCCGTCCTCAGCTCCTCACTTCCCCACATCCCAGGCTTCCATTTAAAACCAGTTCCTGCTAACTTTGGAGTGTAATTTAAGTTTGGTGGCTGTAGTTTTAAAGCTAAAGAAAAACAAAAGACAGGCAAATTCCCAGCAATCATCTGTCCAGGCAGGCAGTTAGAGATGAGAAAGAGTGAACTGAAAAAGGGCACCAGATTCATTCCACAGGTGGTGTATGCAGCTGCAAGGATGGGTGGACAAGCCCTTCTTAGAAACACAGAGAAATATTCAGTCTTGTTTGCTCTCAGCCCCTGCGAGAGGACAGACCTGGCAGCCTGAAAAAGGAAGTCCTGGAATCAAACCAGGCTCTTTTGTGTTTCCTATTTGACCAAAAGCATTTCGAAGCAAACAGAACCCTGAGATCAAGTCACTTAAAAAAAAAAAGTTTATACACACACATACTCACACACACACATACACACACATCTGGATGCATTTTATATTGCTTGATGACTGAGTGGGATTTGCCCCAGCAGGCTCTGGTGCTTGTTGAGACCACCCTTCATGTGGACCACTTGTGGGGCTAATTGGGCTGTGCTCTGCTATGGTCTGAAGCCAACCTCCAAGTCTGTTGGTTCTGGGGCCTCTTGGGAGGGGCTCCAGTGCAGGCCCAGGTCAGCCACTGTCTGTGACTGGCTAGGGGCTACCTGGTAGGAGATACAAAACAGTCCACAGTTGTTTGCAGGCTGTACTCAGCATGAAGGCACATGGAGGAGGCCACGCTGCAAACCAAGGATGGCTGCCACCAGTACCAGGCCTGGGGTAAACTCTGAAAAAAAAACCAGGACACACGGAGGCCTGCTGCCACCTGCCAGCTCCCTTAAGGTTCAGCCACTGATAAAGCCTCATGAGGTACACGAGTTGGGCAAGGCACGGTCTCAGGGATTCATTAGAGTGGGAAGAGTTGTGATCACCAGGTTAATATAGACTCTGGTTTGGTGGAAGTGCTGAGCCTGGAGCTACTCAGCAAAAGTCTCAGAGCACACCGAGGCCAGTCGTCACCAGCCTGGGGCCCATGAACTCCATTAGTTTTCCAAGAAAGAGTGCAATGCAGTGAGGGGCTGGTTGCTCTCAGAAAAAGTGCCTCTAGTTGTGTGCAAGATTGAGTCGGGTGGGAACACAGCTAAGTCATCAGGGCAGAGCAGCGGAGCTCACCAGGCAAATCAGATTCAGATTTGGCCTGTGGGGGTGCGCTCAACATAGGAAAGATGGGTCCTGCGTGCTGGCTGCATGGAGGAAGAACCCCCCCACACCAGGAAACTGCTGACTGTCCTCCAGTTCTCCCTGTGAAGCCACACACCTCAGTCTGCCCTCTGTATGTCTCCAAGGCCCCCTGAGTCACCATCCCTGTGCTGGAGCTCAAGGTGAGTGCCTGTGAGCAAGTGAGTCTGTGTGTGGGCCATTTAAGAGGATGTCTGGGTTTCCTGCAGCCTTCTATCCCACCTGAATGGTCAGAATCGCCACTGTTTTTCACAGCCAGATGTTGTGGGGACGCCTCTTCCTGGCACCAGTACTCTGGGCTAGGGAGCCTGGTGTGGGGACCTTGGGTCCCTCACTTCTCCAGGGGAACCTCTGCAATCAAGATATCCCTCCTGATTCTCAACCACCACAGGGAGGTTTGGGGCCCATTCCATGTCTCCGCCCCTCCTACCAGATTCGACGTGGCTTCTTTATATTTTTTATTATTATACTTCTGTTCAGCTAGACTTCAGATGGTTCTCTAGGTGATTGTTCTATAGTTTAGTTGTAATTGTAATGCATTCATGGAAGGATGCAGGCACAGTATTTATCTACTCTGCCATCTTGGATATCTTTCTGTTAGTTAATATTTCAAATAACTTTTCTTTTTTATTGATGGAAGTGACCAAGCCAGAGTCGCTGATCTGATACCACAGCATGTTCTTTCTTGGTCTCACACTGCACTTCTATTTTCATAAAGAAGGCTGAATTTAGGCTTTGGTTTATGGAATTCAGTTTACAGGTGTGTCCTCTACTCTATTTTATTCCCACCCTCTGGCTTTTTGTGGGTGTGTGTTTTGCTCCAGTGTCCCCAGAGACCTGGAAGGACTTGCAAGATGGGTGAGTTAGTCTCACATCTGTTTACATGAATTATCTCAAAAAGCAGGCATCACATCTCATGTATTGATCGAAGAACTTTAAGAGAAATAAGATTTAGATAGTTTTTTTTTCTTTTCTTTTGGACTGTAAGCGCAAAATCTTGAGTTAATGACCTGATTCAGTTCATGGTACATGTGCATCCATGTGAGGCCTTTTCTTGTTGTATTTTACTTTATTATTTTCTTGTTTTATTTTATTTTTCTCCCCCTTCATCTCCAGAATAAGCAGCCACTCTATTTAATATGTGCTTGGATATGCATAAAAAAGAGGTTTTTTTAGTATAATGTTTTATAAATGTATGTGTTTTAATTCTGTATTGTTCGATGGCTCTTATTCTGTTTATTGCTTTTTTATACAATGCTGTTTTTAACTTCTTCCCATGTTCCTTTATGCATATCTAGCTCATTTCTTTGAACTGCTGCGTAAGGTTCCATACTATGTATCTGATACTTTAACACATCCATTCCTCTAGTGATGGATACCCAGACTTTCTCTAACTCCCTTGTACCACAAACAGCTCTGTAATAAACGTCTTCATACATGTCTCCTTATGAACCTGTATGGAGAGGGAGTCCTGAGTCACCGATTGCACATATGCATGCATGTGATCATAGGTGTACACACACACACACACACACACACACTTAAATACTGCCAAAGTACTCTGTAGAACACCTGTATCTAATTACAGTCACACCCGCAGCACATGGAGGTTCTTGTTTCCCCACATGTTTGCTAAGACTGTCAAATTATTGTCCAACTTTCTAATTTTTACAAGCCTGTTGGGTGTGAGGTGGTAACTCAAAAAGTATTTTTTTTTTAAGATTTTTATTGGGGAATTGGGGGAGGGGAACAGCGCTGGGGAATCAGGGGAAGGGGAACAGACAAGTTGCTGTCCTTTTGTTCTTCAGTC
>NW_017731352.1:5350080-5354871 GCF_001890085.2 Hipposideros armiger
GGGAATTGGGGGAAGGGGAACAGACAAGTTGCTATCCTTTTGTTCTTCAGTCTAGTTGTGGAGGACGTTGCTTCACTGGCCCAAGTTGGCACCATCTTTGCACTCTTCCTGGGTGAGGCAGATCAGTCGCAGGCTTCTGGACAGCCGCACACAGCGGCTGCCAGCTGCTCACGCTGGCTGCTGGCTACACATGGTAGCCCATGGCAACCCACTTCAGCAGGGGCTGCAGCCTATGCCGTCGCCAGCGATTCACGGCAGCCCAGCTCCAGGTTGAGCTGTTGTTCAGCATCTTAGCTTTAGAGGACAGTGTCACTGGTCCTCATATGTGGAATCCAAATCGGGGCCCTCTGGCGTCCTAAGCCAGCTCTTAAGCAACGCGCCACTCGGCCGACCCCGGTTGGATATTTCTTACGTTGACAAAGGTTATTGCGTGTTTTTTTTTTCTTTAACAGTTTCTGTTGGAAATTGGAATTTGCTGGAGCTCCTTATATATGCCAGGTTTTAATATTTTTTGGTTTGAAATATTGTCTAAGTGTTTTCTTTCCGTCTGTCCTCTGTCTGCACAAGTTTGTCTACGATGGCCCCCATTTAACAGAAGTTCTTAATTTTGGTGTGGTCAAATCTGTCAAAATTTTGTTTTATGGCTTGTGCTTTTTGGGACTGATTTACAAAGTTTTTTCCCATCTTAAAGTCTCAAATATATTCTACCTGTTCTATTAGCATTATCATTTTATTGTTTTATAAGGGGTGATAAGATACTAAAAAATGTGTGGTTATTATTTTGGGGTACCGCTAACACTGTGTAACACAGCACTGGCCACATAGTAGGAACTAAACAAATAAATTCAAAATTCTGTTTCCAGCTCTAGTTCTGTTTCTCTGGTAGTGAATTGAATGATTGCCCTAGTACAGGCTATTTGGTGGCTGAAGGGGCTAGAGAGCTCTTTCAGATACGGGAATCAGTAAGTCAACAGCGAGCTCTCTGTCTCCCTGCTATCACCTAGTCTGAGCCACCATCACCTCATGCCTGGACTTCTACAGGAGCCTCCTAACTGGCCTCCTTGCTTGTACTTTGGGCTTTTTCCTATCATTCTGAGCCTCCGCCATGCCCTTTTTTTTTTGAAAGCTCATAAGAGTTTATTTGACCCAAACTGACAACAATTGCCGGGGAGCAAAGTCTCAACGGGCTGAAAAAATGCTCCCCTGAGCCCTCTTTGTCAGAGTGATAGAGCTTAGAACAATACTGGCATATATTAAGTACACAATAAGTGTTAGTTATTATTATAACAATAATTATTATGGAATTTGGTACTTAACAAAATAGTTATAAATAAAACATGTGTTCAGTATCTATAGTATGTGTTGTACTAGTTAAAGGCTACCCAGTAAACCTGCATTGTTTCAACTCTAGTTTTTATCAATCTTTTGTTCTACTTATTCTAAGAATCTGTCTTTGGTTATTCAGCATCTGTCATGGTTTCAAGATCATCATTCTGAAAATATATCCCCACTGTACAAGATGTAAATATATCCCCACTATACAAGACATAAAAAACCTCTACAGGTTCTAGGAAACATCCTGGAATTTTTCTTTTTTTAACTCAGCCTCTGATTTTAGCATATTTTCAATTATTATTTGCCTTTTGTTCATGGAAGTCAAATGCACTGTATCAGTCAAAGTCCAGCCAGAGATAGAAACTATGCAGTAATTTGAACAGAAAAAGTTTAATATAGTATATTAACTAAAAATGGGTCTATTAACTAAAAATGGGTATATAATAACTAAAGTTAATTATCTAAAGTATATTAGCTAAGTATAGTAACTAAAAATATATTAACTACTAAGAAGTAAAGAGGACTCCTTAAAGAATACAGGAATAATCATTAGAGAAATGCAAATAAAAACCACCATGAGATATTGCCTCACACCTGTCAGAATGGCTATCATCAATAAATCAGCAAACAAGTGTTGGTGAGAATATGGAGAAAAGAGAACCCTTGTGCACTGTTGGTGGGATTGCAGATTGGTGCAGCCACTATGGAAAACAGTGTGGAGGTACCTTAAAAAATTAAAAATGGAACTACCTTATGACCCAGAAATTCCATTGCTGGGTATCGATCCAAAAAAATCCAAAACACTAATTTGAAAAAAATATATGCACCCCTATGTTCATTGCAGTGCTATTCACAATAGCCAAGACATGGAAACAAACAAAATGCCCATTGATAGATGATTGGATAAAGAAACCGTGGTACATTTATACAACAGAATATTACTCTGCCATAAAAAGACTGAAATCTTAACTTTTGCAACGACATGGATGGACCTAGAGAATATTATGTTAAATGAAATAAGTCAGACTGAAAAAGACAAGTACCATATGATCTCACTTATATGTGGAATCTAAAGAACAGAATAAATGAACAAACAAAACAGAAATAGACTCAGAGATATAGGGAAAAATAACTGATGGTTGCTAGATGGGGGTGGGGGTGGGGATGGGGGAAAAGCTAAAGGGATTAGAAATTACAAATTAGTAGTCACAATATAGCCACAGAGATATGAAATACAATTGGGGGAATATAATCAATAACGTTGTAAAGATTATTAGGGGCCAGATGGGCACTGGACTTATTAGAGAGACCACTTCATAGGCTGTGTAGATGCCCAACCACTGTACTATACACCTGAAGCTGAAGTTGAATAATATTGAATGTCAACTATAATTATATATATATATATATATATATATATATATATATATATATATATATATGGATGTGGAGTACAGTATAGGGAATATAGTCAGTGGAATTGTAACAGCTTTATACAATGTCAGAGGGGTAGTAGATTGGGGGGGTGTCATCACTTTGTGAGGGGTGTAAATGTCTAACTATTACATTGTTTTGTACACCTGAATCTGAAAAAAATATATATATAGGAATAACAGATAGAGCAGCTACTATTTTTAGGGCAGTGTTACTCAACTCTTTTTTTTTTTTTCATTAATGCTCCCCTAATGAGACTTCTTAGACTTTTTTTCCTTATTTCCTCCCTTCCATAAAATTTTAATACTGCTGATACACTATATACCTGTTTATGTACTGTGGCCACAAACTGTTGTAATATCTAAGATTATTTCACCTCACCCCAAGAACAAATTTTCACTCCTCCCCTCCCAACTGAGAAGCTTGCCCTAGGACTAAGGCTGAGTACCCAAGGAACAAATTTGGAANCAGACAAGTTGCTGTCCTTTTGTTCTTCAGTCTAGTTGTGGAGGACGTTGCTTCACTGGCCCATGTTGGTATTGTGATCATTGCATTCTTCCTGGGTGAGGCAGATCAGTCGCCGGCCTCTGGATGGCTGCTCATGGCGGCTCTTGGCAGCTCACACCGGCTGCCAGCTGCTCACGCTGATTGCCAGCCACACACGGTAGCTTATGGCAGCCCACGGCAGCAGGGGCTGCAGCCTACGCCGTCACCAGTGACTCTTGGCAGCCCAGATCCAGATGGAGCTGTTGTTCACCATCTTAGCTGTAGAGGGCAGTGTCACTGGCCCCCATGTGGGATCCGAACCGGAGCCCTGCTGCTCAGAGCTGGCGTCCCAAGCCAGCTCTTAACCAACGCACCACTCGGACAGCCCTCAAATAGTCTTAATACGCATTTCTCTGTTTACTAGAGACATGAAACTTCTCTTCAAACCTTCTTAGTCATTTGGGTTTCAACTTCAATGTTTGACAAAGATTCTGTGCCTAACCAAACTTTAGTCAGGCTCCTGAATTTTCTCCTAGGCCCATCTGTGCACTTCCTGGTAAAATCCACTTTTAGCAAGAACCCTGCTAGGTCAGTTTAACCAGAACCCCCACCCTTGATATCTGCTCACCCTTGATATCTGATTGGGTTCCTCATCCTCCACCATCCCCCAGGTGATGTCTGGTCACCCTGGCTTACCTTCAGCAAGAATCCTGTCAGGTCAGTTTAGCCAGAACCCCCCATACTCCTGATGTTTCCTCTTAGTCATTTTCAATCCTCTGACCCCCTCTCTGCTCCTTGGCTATGAATCCCCACTTGCCCACTGTATTCAGAGTTGAGCCCAGTCTCCCTCCCCCACTGCAAGATCCCATTGTGGTGGTCCTTACACCTATCATGATGGTCCTGAATAAACTCTGCCTTAATATCTTTAACAAGTTGGGGATGAAAAAAAGGGGGTTATATGGAAAGTAACCTCACCGGGTGCTCTGATTATGAATTCTTAACTGAGCAGGTCATGGTGGGTAGTCACACATATAACTTTTTAGTGAAAGGTTTATTTTTGTCTTAAGCAAGCCCTGTCCTTAGTTTCTGTGCATCTAGGTTAACACACATTTGAAAATGACTCTTTTCAGACACCTGCTAATATGCGAACCACCCTTTTAGATCCCCACAACCCCCCCCCACCCCGCATCAACCATTACCTAACCACCTCTAGAGAGCAAATAATCTTAACTATGCTTTACAATCCCCACCTTGCTTTCTCCCACCTTCCTGTTAATCCTCCTTAGGTCCAACCCCTCCTTAATTTCGAGTGAATGAAAGAAACTGCAAAACTTATTCTCTGAAGCATTTGAAATCTTGCTTCCCCAGCATATGTCATCAGTTTGGCTCAAATAAACTCATAAAAATTCTCTACCGGTTGGATATTTCTTTTTTTTTTTACATTTTTATTGGGGAATTGGGGGAAGGGGAACAGACAAGTTGCTATCCTTTTGTTCTTCAGTCTAGTTGTGGAGGACGTTGCTTCACTGGCCCAAG
>NW_017731352.1:5356846-5369189 GCF_001890085.2 Hipposideros armiger
ATGGAAACAAACAAAATGCCCATTGATAGATGATTGGATAAAGAAACCGTGGTACATTTATACAACAGAATATTACTCTGCCATAAAAAGACTGAAATCTTAACTTTTGCAACGACATGGATGGACCTAGAGAATATTATGTTAAATGAAATAAGTCAGACTGAAAAAGACAAGTACCATATGATCTCACTTATATGTGGAATCTAAAGAACAGAATAAATGAACAAACAAAACAGAAATAGACTCAGAGATATAGGGAAAAATAACTGATGGTTGCTAGATGGGGGTGGGGGTGGGGATGGGGGAAAAGCTAAAGGGATTA
The DNA here is from genome assembly GCF_001890085.2 of Hipposideros armiger. Classification (NCBI taxonomy): domain Eukaryota; kingdom Metazoa; phylum Chordata; class Mammalia; order Chiroptera; family Hipposideridae; genus Hipposideros; species Hipposideros armiger. The sequence continues at coordinate 5,357,169 of NW_017731352.1, forward strand.
GAAATTACAAATTAGTAGTCACAATATAGCCACAGAGATATGAAATACAATTGGGGGAATATAATCAATAACGTTGTAAAGATTATTAGGGGCCAGATGGGCACTGGACTTATTAGAGAGACCACTTCATAGGCTGTGTAGATGCCCAACCACTGTACTATACACCTGAAGCTGAAGTTGAATAATATTGAATGTCAACTATAATTATATATATATATATATATATATATATATATATATATATATATATATATGGATGTGGAGTACAGTATAGGGAATATAGTCAGTGGAATTGTAACAGCTTTATACAATGTCAGAGGGGTAGTAGATTGGGGGGGTGTCATCACTTTGTGAGGGGTGTAAATGTCTAACTATTACATTGTTTTGTACACCTGAATCTGAAAAAAATATATATATAGGAATAACAGATAGAGCAGCTACTATTTTTAGGGCAGTGTTACTCAACTCTTTTTTTTTTTTCATTAATGCTCCCCTAATGAGACTTCTTAGACTTTTTTTCCTTATTTCCTCCCTTCCATAAAATTTTAATACTGCTGATACACTATATACCTGTTTATGTACTGTGGCCACAAACTGTTGTAATATCTAAGATTATTTCACCTCACCCCAAGAACAAATTTTCACTCCTCCCCTCCCAACTGAGAAGCTTGCCCTAGGACTAAGGCTGAGTACCCAAGGAACAAATTTGGAAAGGCCTTACTTCCCCAAAGCTGAAATTCTGACCTTACTAGAGATGGTGTAGCTGTTACTCATTGGATGGTAGGTAGAAAAGTTCACTGAGGTGCTGCAAGTTGGGGTTGGGAAATAAATCTTCTGGGGCACCTGTGAGACTTGCTGGGTGGTTGAGTGAAGTTGGGGTTCCAGCACCCATTGGCTGCCATGCACCGCAGGAAAAGGACAACCACATCAGAACAAAGAAGAGAAGTATTTTCCTCCCACAGCGGTCTTCCAGCGCTGTTTACTGACAAAGCGTCATGCCAGCTGCAAAGGAGAAATTTTCACAGGGTTCAGCTTTACCATCACAAAGTAAAGCAGTGAAGAGTGAATTTGGAGCTGAGAAGAAATAAATCGATAACTGGAACATGTATCAAAAAATATTTTAAATTAGTGTTCTAGTTAAGTTTTAGCTAATAAAAGTTTTATGATGCTGAGGTTTTACCACATTGTGGTATATACACATCAAAAGTACCCAGGAATTGGTAAAATTGCAGGGCAGATGGTCAGTGAAGCAAAATATTAATATTATATATTGTCATTCACATGTGATATTTATGCTTTTGACCCACTATCAATGGGATTTACACTTTGATTTATTTTCTTGAGAATGAAAGTGAACACCTCATTTGTCTATATCTTCTTTCCGCGAACAATTCAGTTACAAAATGTCGACCAGCTGCCACCAGTCTTATTTTTTTTGACAATAACATTTCTAAGGGTAATTCAATAGACATTTTGATTTAGCAGTAAATCTGTTGTGAGGTTGGCAAATGCATGACTTCTTCAGGACCTGATTATTCTTGAGTGAATAGATGAAACTGAGTTTCTGAATCACAAAGCTAAAGTCTAAATCTCAGACCAGAGGTACAAGTCACTGTACCAAGGAAGCATGGCTTGGCCGGTGAGACTTCCCCACTCACCATATACTGCGCCACCTAAGAATAATGGCTGCTAATCAAGGCTTTGACCTTGCTTGAAATTTTTGAAAGCAGTGCTAACTGCTTGTGTAAGCCTCTAGCTGCATATCTTATATATGTCTTGATTTATACAGTTTGTAGTTTGGATTTGGGTATGAAATGGCTTGCTGTAATGGGGCATGTGAATCAAGCTCTATGGAATTTAGTTTCATTACTTGTAAAGTGAGGTGCAGATTATGTGTTGAAGAAGCATAATTCTCTGATCTAATCAAAATGCAACTTTATTGTTGACCCTCTGTTCCTTTACATATATGATGTGTGATCAAATAATATGATTAATGTTTAAATTTTTAAAAATTTATCACAGTAAAACACACATTGCCATTAATCCCCACAGAATACCACTTACCCCCCCTCCCGCTTCGAACACACTTACCCTGTTGTAAATGCCACTTTCTGAAGCAGTTCTGGAAGTCTTCTTTCCTGAGTGTCTTTAGTTGTGCTGTCATAGCTGCCTCAATGTCCTGAATGAATTCAAAATGTTTACCTTTCATGGTCATTTTGACTTTGGGGAAGAGCCAGAAGTCACAAGGTGCCAGATCCTTGGCACCTTGGTAGATAAGGTAGATAAGGACACACTGTAATGTTTTTATTTGACAGAAATTGCTGTACCAGAAGTGATGTGTGACACGGACCCTTTCCTGTTTTGATCAAAAACTACAGTGAATGCTGCTGCCAAGTGCCATCCAAAGGAAAGGCAGGGATCTTCAACACAGGAAGTAGCATGTGGAAACTTAGTAACAGTGTGTGACAAGTTTCAACTTGTTTGACGCAGTCGGTTGAGTGTGAGCTATGGTTGAGAGAAAGTGTGTTGTAAAGTGTGCCATAAATCATCCTGCATCATGACAATGCTCCCTGTCACATGTCGCTCCTGTTACATGGCAATTTCTGTCAAATAAAAACATTATAGTGTATCCTCATTCACCTTATTCATTGGATCTGGCACCTTGTGACTTCTGGCTCTTTACCAAAGTCAAAATGATTCAGGACATTGAGGCAGCCATGACAGTGCAACTAAAGACACTCACGAAAGAGGACTTTCAGAACTGCTTCAGAAAGTGGCAAGAATGATGGGATAAGTGTATTTGAAGTAAGGAGGGAGTATCTTGAGGGAGATTAATGGCAATGTGTGTTTTGCTGTAATAATTTTTTTTTAACTTAAACATTCACCATATTGTTTGATCACACTTCATATATAAAGTTGGTTGTGTGTGTGGGGAGGATGAGGTCATCTTTCTCTGCTTTGGGATGAAAATTCGGACAGGCCCTTAAATTTTCTAGCCGCTTTGATGTCATAGACTGTCATTTTCAGTTATAAATACAGTCTTGATGCAGAAATTAGATGAGTCTAAGATATTAATCAAAACCCAAATCTGATTTTAGATCACAATCTTTATTCTTCCAGCCCCAAGTGACTTCCCTCTGAAGGACTGCACTGGAAAGGGTTTTGAATGGCTCTTCCTCAGCATTTCTGGTCAAGTGAATGAGGGTTTCATGCTGGACATCTTCCATTTGCTTCTGAGATCCACTCTCTAGGCTTTTCTCTATTCCTCTCCACCTGGAGAGGCTGACCATTTTTTATTTTAAGCTGAGCCATCCTGTCACCTGTTGGCTGACTCAGCTCAGGCTGGGAATCGAACTGCTGTTGCTCAGAGCTCAAACTCTTGAGCGAGCTCTTAACCAACTGAGCCACTCAGCCGGTCCCGAGGCTGACCTTTTATGGACATATTCCTTTTCCCTTGGGATTCCAGTTGTGTTTGGCCAATGGGGAGCCATTGCAGAAGACCAGAGGAAGGGAGAAGAGGTCAAGGTATTCATACCTTTGGCTTTTTCCCAGCGAGGTTGCCTCTGGCTGGCTGTGTCAAGGTCATTGCTTCTCTCACGGTGGTCTGCTCCAAATAACACTCCCTTTCCAGGTTCTGATAAGCACTCCCTCAGAGCCTAAGGGTGTCAACCACTGCTGTTTTATAACCCCTAGTTTCTAGACTATCTCTTGGGCTTTTCATTACACCCCACCAACCCCCTTGTAAATAATCTCTTTAGAAAGAAACTCTTCTCAAATTATTTAAATTTAAATGTGCCATCTGTTTCTTGCTGGGACCCTAACTGGAAAAAAAATTCATCAAAATTCATATTACATAGCAACACTTGAAGTTTAAAAAATCCATTTTCTCAAAGTAACTCATATCACAAAATTTACTCTTAAATAATTTGCCCCACAATATTATTACCAAAAGTCATTCAACAACTACTGTACTGTGCCGGGTCCATTCTAGGTTCAGAAAAGCTAGAGGTGATGCTTGTAGTCTCCCCAATGCATCTCTCTTCTCTCAGGGGTTTCTTACTGGTAATCTTTCCCACGGGAAGGAACAAGGATCTAGTTAGTTTCGATATCTTCATGAATTATTCTAATATACTTCCAGGAATATATGCATTTTAAAAGAGAACTCCAGGATAAAAAATGAAACGCTAATGGTAATAATTTCAGACTCTCTGACACCAGTAATGGAGAAGAGTGTTTGACCTCATCTGACCAAGATGAGGGTTAATTTTCCTGCATCTATGTTCTAACACGTCACCTACAGCAGAGTTTTAAAGTTCCTGCTTTAGTGTTTATGCAGCTGTTTAGGACTTTCCAGTGTATCAAAATTTTTAGCACATGTCAAGGAGAGCTTAGTTTTCAGTTTTGAAAGTACAAGAAACACCTAAATATTGTTGGTAATTGTTTCATAGCATGCCTGAAAAATCACTAACATTACCTCTCTTTTTACATCTTGCCTCTGATCACCCTGCCTCTTCAGCCACACTTAAAATGAAAGAAATCAAGTAAACAATGTTTAGCAATCAGGAATCCTAAAATAGCAGGCGATTTGCAGCAGGTTAAGCACATACCAACACACATGCAATCATTCAAATTCTGTGCCTGGCAAATAAGGCGAACAATTTATACTTTGATCTGTGTTGATTATTTGAAAAAGCTGATTTTCTGTGGCATAAATATAGATGCTAGTTCTGTCTTGCAGACAACGTTCTCCCTAGAAAGCCACATTAATCTTATGATTCCCTTACAAAGAAACTAGTAGAACTGGATTTTTTTTTCTAAATGGTAAGCTAATAAAAAGGTACCCACAAGTGCTTGTGGAGTTAAAAAATATTGTCTTTCGCCTTTTCCCCTCTGATTGAAATTAGTTGGTTTCAGTCCACAAATATTTACTGAGTGTTTACTGTGTGCCAGGCACTGTTCAATGCAAAAAACAAACAAACAAACAAAAAAACCAAACCCAATAAAACAAAAAAACAAAAACCACACTGAAGAAGGCAAATCCAGTCCCTGTCCAAAGTGGTTGCCTTCTAAATGAGGGGGAGATAATAAACGAATAATGTAAACAAATAATACAATTTCAGAAACTAAGTGATATAAAGATAGAATAGGGTAATATGATAGATGGTACCTGCCTGCTGTGTGATGTGGCTACTTGGTGACATTGGAGTTGAGGCCTGGAGGCTGAGGAAGTGGCAGCAGTGTGACAATCTAGGGAAGAGCTCTGCTAGCAAAGAAACAGTGAGTGCAAAGGACCTGGGGTACAAATGAACCTAGTGTATTTAAGGGCAAAAAGATAGGCAGTGGCTGGGACAGAGTAAGAAGGAAGGTTTGGAAGGAGATGAGGCTGAAGAGAAAGGCAGAGTCAGGTCAAAGAATGATGGTAAGCGATTGGAGGGCTTAAAGCAAAAAAGCTGGGAAGTATACGATCTATTTTATATTTTAAAAAAGATAAGTTTGGCTGCTTTGCGGGGAATGAATTATAGGAGGTCAAACATAGAAATGGAGGAACCAGAAAGGAGACAATGGCAGAAGCCCAGTGACAGACACTGGTGGCTTGGACTAGGGTTTCAGCAATGAGGCCACTGCTGGCCATACAGTGCTTTTGTGAAAATTAGAAAATGACTCCCCTTCCCTTATAGTGGCCCCAAAGAGCAGAGATTAAATGTGGGGTGTGAAGAAAAGAAAGGAATCAGAATGACTCAAGTTTGTACCTGAATAATTGGGTGGATAGTGGTGGAATCAATAGTTCAGTTTTGATCATGTTCACCTTGAGGACCATGATGCTTTTGTATGAAGTGGATGTACCCATGTTACAACACAAACACTTAGTAATATTTACCACACTGACATCGGCTTTCCTTTTGTCTGTCTGCATTGGAAACCTTATGTTGATATAATAGAGATAACATTTGTGGGATATTCAACCAACAGATTTGCCTTCCCAGTAAACCCTCATCTCCCTGGCTACATCCATTGAGTCACTGGCGTACACTGAGCCATGGGGAGAAAAAAAAAACCCAGCCAAGAACGCATAAGTCATCATTTAGATTTGAGTTTCAAAATAAGCTTTTTAAAAATTCATAGCAAGAGAATAGTTTGAGATCAAGTGCTTTTGATTAGCAAAAGCCAGACTTTGTTGAAAGTCTGTATTCGTATACACACAGGAGGCAGAGCTTCGAGGACTGCCCCTGAACAGATCACAGATAGTGCCAGGAAGAACACAGGATATGATGTCAGCGCCATTTTCCCATGACTGGAAAGAAAGATAAAAATTTAAGCAGCAGGCAGGAAGTGGGGTGATTCAGAGGGTATAAGCACAGAGTTGCCCTACATAAGTGGTGAGGGGAGTCCTACAGCAGCAGTGTGTACCCTGCTTTCCATTTGGAACTAGGCCAAATTCAGAGAAATGGAAATGCCATGGTTAGGCAACGGGCCTAGAGACAGTGTTTCCAGTCTATGGGGGCCTGTGCATGGTCTGTAGGAGACCCAGTGGGAGAATGACAAAGGCTGACAGGATGAATGAGCTGGAAGAAGCTTGGCCTCAGGTCAAGGAAGTACAAGGCCCGTGGCCTTTACCACCGAGGACTGTGGCAGGGACCGTGGCTATCAGTAGCTGGAATCAATGCAGGCCCAAAGGCCAAAGAGAACAATTTCCTCACCAAGGGAAGCCGGGAAGGCCTGGAGGTTGGCAGACTTTCCCTGCACCTCCTTTGTAGCTTCCCCTCCACCTGGGCCACATTTGAGGGGAGGAGAATTCTGGGATGAGGGAGAAACCCTGAAAGACTGAGTGATTTCCCAGGGGAGACTCTTTTCAAACTAAAGTGACTGAGATATCTTTGATTAGCATGATCAAGTGTTTCCCACCTACATCAGGAATGGGGGCTTTTCAGTAAGAAGTCATTATAAACAATAAAGTTACTATATATAAATATTGTATAACCGATTTTTTCAGTGTGTACATTTCAAGGCTGCTACATTAGGAGAGTCTGTATCGTTCCTGAATGAAGAGAACTCAGCTTGACGTACCCCCACTTATAATGAAGAGAAGGGGAGGGAGGAAAAGGGAGGGCAGAGATTGATTCTGTCAATACCAGTTGCCCCCAGGAAGAGGACCTAGGGGACAGAGGAAAGGAAAAGACATATTTTTCACTGTATACCTTTTGTATCTTTTGCATTTGTACCACGTACCACATGTAAGCATTCAAAAATAAATTTCAAGTTTCTAAACTAAAAAAAAAATGTTGATGCACAGAATCTGATATTCAAGGCTTGACAATTATCATTAAATACTTTCATCTCAGCAGAAATCTTTAAGCCTCTTCTCCTCAGTGTACCCTGCGGTTGTTCCTGTCATTTGTGCTGAAGTTGGTTTTGGAAGCTGTCTGTCTTACCTCTCCTTCTAGCCCATGATCAGCTGTGCTTTGTACCCCAAACACAGTATTGCACATCCTGCAGACAGGCCATCCCTTCTACAGAGGAAAACAACCCTACTGACCCAGTCAGTCTTGTCTGCCATCCTGGAAGTGGGCGTGGAAAGGACTGATGAGTGGTGTTTGTCCCCACGTTGGTCATTTCTACTCCCTTGGCATCACGTAGCAATAGGGAGTAGTGGAATGAACTTGGAGACATTGTAGTCAAACTCACTAGGACTTCATTGGAGTCAAACTCACTAGGAACTTACCTCTCTCAGCTACTAGCTTTGGGTCCTTGGGTGAGTCTCAAGTTTCTTCTTCTACTCATTGGAGTTGATACAAACCTCATTGGGTTATCCTAGCACAAGGCTAAAACTGTTCTGATTACCCCCAACCCCCAGTCCAAGAGAACAGAGACTTTTGTAAAATCTTTAGCCAACCAAACTCAGCATACCTCCTCTCCCTGTTTTTTTTTGGTCTCTACCCAAGACATAAGCCCCTCCACCATTCATCTATCATATCCCTTACTCTCATTTACATCCTTCCTTTTATCTTTCACTCCCTTGACCCAAATTTCCTCAGCTTCCCGCTTTTATTCATGTTTTTTATTTGCAAGTAACTGGCAATTCAGGTCTAACTGGTTTAAACATTAGGGCATTTATTCACTCAAGTAACCAAAAATTCGGCAGTGGCACAGGCCTTGGGGTTGGTTGCAGTTCGGAGTTACCATGGACTCGGTTTCTTTCCGTCTCTCCACTCGGCCACCCTGTGTCAGCTGCATTGTGGGAATGATTCCCCTAGTGGTTATAAGCTGGATGTCAGCAGCAACTGGGCCCACATGCTTCCTCCTTATGTCCAGAGGGAATGAGAGGGAGTGGGTCTATAACCATCATACAAAAATCTTGTCCTTCCATTAATTGGTACAGCATGAACCAATCATGGTGACTAGGAGATTGCCATGTGCTCATTCACTCAGGTCTAAAGTGTCTACCCTTGAGTCAGTCACAGTGCAAAGGGACATGGAATGCCAATGATTAATTGAGACCAGTGGTTCTCAACTATGAGCAGTAATGCCTCCTTAGGAATATTTGGAAATGTTATAACTAGAGGTGCCACTGGCTTTTAGTGGGTGAGAACGAGGGGCTCACAAAGTCTTGCAATACACAGGACAATACTGTACAATGAAGAATTGGTCTGCCCCAAATGCTGGTAGTGCCCATGCCAAGAAATACTGGCTTAAACTATCAGGGCACACCCCCCAGCCCCTGAAGCTGGGGTTCAATTTCCCCTGAAATACTACATAAGCCACACTGGGGCAAATGGATACCTGAACAGGGATGACTCTATCTCTACTCCTTCCTCATCTTTACTGGCTCCCTCCTGTCTTCCCTCTGCTGGGAATTCTCTTCTCACTGTCCTCCCCGGCCACCCTACCCTCATCCTTGGCTACCTCCCTCTTCCTTCAGGCCTGTGGCTGATACTACTTCCATCTAGAGAGCCTTCTCTGTCTTCCTATGTCTGGTTCAGTGCCCCTCCTATGTGCTCTCAAAGGATCTTTATTTCTATCACAGCACTTACACATCATACTACAATCTTCTATTTAGATTATCAGCATTGTGAGGTAGGAATCATGTCTATTTTATTCATCTTTATATCTCCAGTGCTCTTACTTAGTAGACATTCAATATATTTTTTATTGAATAAATGAACCCAAAGTAGGTATTCAGTATTCAATACATGCTTCCCTTTCCCAGTAGATAAACATATCTGACGAAGTCAGGCAATTAAGAGATAGTCAGTGAAACAACCACTTTACATGGTGAATGAAAAGAAAGAATCCCTCTTTCCAGACATTTTTATTTAATTATTTTTTAATCACTAAGTTTCATAGAGCTCTATAAATTGTGGTGTTCATGTAGAGTAAAAGGCCAAATTAAAATCAGCTCTCCCTTTCCAATTTAATTTGTCAACAGGCTTTCTTCTTTGAGGTTTCCCCAGGAGTTCCACAGGACAAGGAGAGAGAAAAAGGTGTATCACAACTGTCAGCAAAGACCCTCATTACTCTCCTACTCAACTCAAGAGTGGAGTTCCTTCTCCTATCTTGTGACCTCAAGGTTGCTAAAATATTAAAAATAGCTCTTCATCCTTCATGAAAGATGAAGGGTCCAGTTCTGCTGAAATATTCAATGAATATTTCATTGAAGGCTGACTATATGCAAGATAGTCTCTTATTTTTTACTATCTCCTCAGGTTTTATGAAGGATTAAACCTTTGTTTCCAGCAACTATTTTATTCTCTTGCATAGAACTCCCTTCAAGGCAGCGGGTAGCTTACTCTTTTGCCAAAGACCCCCTAGCCTTTCAGAAGCAGAATGAAGTCAGATAGTTTCAGTCTCAGCCATACAGGACCAAACCACATTATTGCTCTAAGACACCAACAATAATTTTGCTTTGAGCTGTTTTTCTAATCATATTGGTCATGATGCATTGCACTATATTCTTATCCATTCATTCCTTTATTTATTAGACTCTAGTACATGTTTGCTGGTCACAGAATAGTTTTTCTCCATGAGAAAATAATTGGTCCAGAAACAGGATCAAATTTTAGATTTATTAACAAACCAACTCCACGATTTCCAACTTCACTTAGAGAACTGATCTCCTGGAATTCTACAAAAGCATGGCATTACCTGTTAGCACCCAGATAAGTTGAGTTTTCTTAGACAAAACACCAGAAAACAAAAAGCAAATGCTGGCATTTCCGAAATGCTATGTTAGCTGGAAATGAGCTATGCAAACAGAAGCAAATGAAAGAGGGCCTTAAAAGTCTGTGTTCTTGCCAACCTAGAAGGTGATGTTGTCACTGCATAAGATTCCATTTTGTTTAATTATACCTAGTTCTCTAAATAAAGCCTTCTATCACCATTCTACAGCAGGAGAAAATTTAAAGAAACAAAGTCACAAAATAGTTCTCCTGAAAATGACCTCACTTAATGGGACGTGAGCTTCTCCTGTGTGTGTAAATCTTCTCTAGCAATGCTGGGTCTTGTGGCTACAAGGTGTACTTACAGGTCAGACCGAGGGGATTTGGGAATCCAGGTTAATTGGTAGCTCAAGGTGTCAGCTTGTATAATGAGCAATGATGAAGACAAAAGTCAAAGTAATGTAATAGTCTCTGAGTAAAAATTTAACCTACTACATGTTATATCCATTCTTTCATTCATGTCTCTCTCACCTTGCAGTCTATTTCATTGGTAAGCAGGCTTAATTCATCATGATGAGGAAATGCATGAAACGGTTCAGATCAACTTTTTATTTGAATTCCCATCACCACTAAACATTTTTGCAGATGAAAACGATGTTCAAACTGCTGCCACATGTCAACATATAATTAAATCCCAAAACAGGTGAATAGGGACCCTTCTTTGGAATTTGTTGTTAGGGAATTTGACATGTTGGGTCACTGCTCTGAACTCTTGTCTCCCAAACTATGTATGCCCTTTCAGCTATAAATAATTTGGAATATCCTTTCCATTAGCCATTGAATGATTTAAAAGGTCCTTGGACTGAAGATAACTTTAAAATTCATTTAAGATTCTTTGATTTTATTGTATTTCAAAGAGGCTACTGAGCTCCCCAACTGAAGAAGCTATAAATTTATTAGTCTGAGACCATCTGCTTTTACAAGTCTAGTTCCACATACAGGACGAGTACCGAAGTCCTAGGAAGCTAAGATGAGGTAGAACAAATATTAATTCATTAATGCCAAAGGATTGGATTATCTTGTTCCCATAGAATAGCAAATAATGAGATTCATGACTACAGAGAGAGCCAAGGAGTTAAACGTAAAAGTATGTTTGTTACAAAATTACAGGAAATGCTGGCTTCAGTATAACTAGATCCTCTCTGAAGGGGCACTGCTTATCTTGATATTTTCTAACTCCCCTCACTCACGTAGTCTTTAGTTTATTTACAGTGAATAAGTGCCCATTGTTACCTACTTTGATAAAGGAACATCTAAGGACTGGTCTCTGTGGCCAGACTGGATTAAGGCTTGGACTTGAGCCTTGTCTGAAGAATTCCTTGTGTTTGTGAAATTCCACCCAGGCATTTTCAATGGTCCTTTTGTATTTAAAGAGGAGTTAAAACACTTCGGTAAATAAATATGACCATATTTGAAGTCAGTAGCAATAATGAAACTATAAAAGCACCTTCAAACAAACTCTTGATTGTTAACTCTCAAACTTTAAAAATCCTATAACATACCAAAGCAGTAAAAACTCTTTTAGTGCTTCTCTAGGCCAGGTCCCAAGGTGAACATCTCTGACTTTCATTTCATCACATCCCAAGTATCACTTCATAGTTCTGTTACCTCTGTAACTAGATACCAATTTTGCATAAGTACACCTGATTCCGAGATTCTTGCCACAGTTGAGTTCTTTGAATAAATTAATCAAAACTATAACTAATGTTTACATTCATGCAGTGTGACTAATATAGAAACCACATTAATAAACTTGTTAGAATTTACACTCAAGTGAACACTGTTCCTTTAAAAAAGTCATCTTGAA
>NW_017731352.1:5369259-5435577 GCF_001890085.2 Hipposideros armiger
AGAGAGAGAAAGTGTGCTTGCTGTAAGAAACTGCCTGTCTCTTGATATTATGATTCCTTCCTATAATTTCCCACACCTGGGCATTTGGATAATGACTATGAGGCCACAATAAGTTCTCTAACCCCACCCCCCCACCCCCAATTCCTGTGCAACCTCAACTTTCAAGTTATTACTTTAGGACTAACATGTTACCAAGATCCTCTGTGGGGAATCCCTCCCATTACCCCTCAGCCGCCATCTGAGCCCATTGCTGCTTTGGGAGATCCTATAAGCTATAGGTCCATTCTGTACAAAATTCCTTCTCGTCCCTGTTCACCCAGCTCAATTTCAACTCCTGTCTTTCCACCTAGGGATCCGCCCCTCACAATTCAAGATTTAGAAAACTTTATGGGCACTTGGGGTTCAGGTTACGATTATTATTCAATTATATTGTAGATTAAGAAAGAATTTGAGTTGCTTGACAACATAGAAATGTTTAACATTTTAATGACATTATACTCACCATTTCAAATAACTAATTTTCCAAAGGTCATATGACAAGGAAGCCAATGGAAAGCGAAGAGTATCTGAATGTGTTGCATTCCTGTAGAGGTGCAGTATGCAAAACGACTGTGCTAACTTCACAATAAATAGAAAAGTAAACAAGAGCCTTGTCATTGAGTGAGCACTCACGTAGAGTACCAAAGAGCTGTATGTGAAACTACTGGACAACTCTTGATTCTCTTCCTCCTCTTGTCTTTCATTTCCAAACTAGGCAGCCTTTCAGTGAAAAGAATTCTGAAGCAGACCATCCCCTACATTTGGAAACCACTGTTTATATGACGATGAAAGCTGATGTTTTGACTGTTGACACTTTTAATTTAAACATAAAACTATTAAAGTGCAATGTACTTATCTGCTTCAATTAACAAAACATAGGAATTTAACTGAATCTTGGTGACTCACGTTCATGATAATCAAGAGTATTAGGATAGACATAGGAGACTGAGGCTCTACTACCAGATTTATCAACCAGTAACCACTTTACCTGACACGGTCTTGGTTTCTCTTCTGTAAGTTAATTGCAAAGATCCCATCTAGTTTATATTCTATATTTTTATTAATAGTTATACAGTAATAATGATATGACACAACTTTGGGAAATTCTAAGATGGGTAGATCTAATTCCCTTTCAATCTTGGCTGCCTTCTGTGCCTTTCCTAACCAATAACAGGCTCAAAAACGTGAATGTATAGATGACATACCTTTTTGGCTAGAAGTGGTATTTCTTTTCTCCAGCATAATATTCTGTATTATTTTCTGGCGCCATCCACAGGTTTTCTCCTGCAAACCTGTCAACCTTCTAGTTATTGTCACTTTTTGCAGTATCTCTCTACCTTTTCCATTTTTGTCTTTTTAGCCAACGAAAGCACATTTTCTGGTTAAACAACTTCCGTAACCTTCATTCTTTTGACTGTGTTAATGCTACTTCTCAGAGACTGTTTTGGTAGCTTCAGGGTTCAGAGTCCTAACAGTTTTCTATAATTATCTAATAGTTTGTGAGCATCTATCATCCATGATAGTCCTTTATCACCTGGGGAAACAAGTCCTTCAATGTGTTGCATCATTAAAGTGGGGAAGCAGCAGACATGACACCAAAAGCACAGACAACAAAAATAAAAATAAACAAGTGAGAGTACATCACACTAAAAAACTCTGCATAGCAAAGGAAACAAACATTGAAAAGCAACCTATGGAATTGGAGAAAATATACGTAACATGGGATTAACCTCCAAAATATATAAGAAACTCCTATTAACAGTAAAAAAACAAAACCAAACCAACACAAAAAATTAACAACCTGATGAAAAAAATGGGCTAAGGACTTGAACAGCCATTTCTCTAAAGAGGACTACAGATGGCAAACAAATATATAACAAAATGCTCAACGTCACTAATCATCAGGTAAATGCAAATCAAAACCACAGTGAGATATCACTTTATGCCTGTCATGTTGGCTATTATCAAAAAACAAGACAATAAAATATTGGCAAGGATGTAGAGAAACTGGAACCCTTGCACACCGTTGGTGGGAATGCAAAATGGTGCAGCCACTGTGGAAAACAGTATAGAGGTTTCTCAAGAAATTAAAAATAGAAGTACCATATGACCCAGCAATTCCACTTGTGGGTATTTATTCAAAAGAACTGAAATCAGAACCTTGACATTAGCACTTCCATCTTCATTGCAGCACTATTCACAAAAGCCAAGATGTTGAAACAACCTAAATGTCCAACAGAAGAATGGATAAAGAAAACATGGTCTATACATACACTGGAATACTATTCAACCTTAAAGGAGGAGGAAAATTCTGCAACATGCGACAACATGGATGAACCTTGAGGACATTACGCTAAGTGAAATAAGCCAGTCACAGAAAGGCAAAAACTGCATGAATCCTCTTATGTAAAGTACTAGCATTACTTCCTGGATGTGAATTTCTCTCATTGCAGGACCAGAAGGGATTATGAGTTTCTGCAGCAGCGGATCTGTTGCTACTTTTTATGCAGTTGCACAGATCTTGAAACTGATCTTGTACCCCTTATTGAATAACCTACTAAACGTCTTTACATGAAATTGATTTGACTCATCTTTAGCAAGTATACAGGCCTTCATTAAATCCATTTGCCTGCTCATGCCACTTCTGGTACTATCTTGTTTTAATACCAAACTTTTTCTTCTCTTTTTCTGTTGTTCTTTCAAAAATTTTTAATGGTTTTTAATCTTAACTATAATTTTTGTAAGCCACCCAAAATCTTTTTTGAAAAATTATGATAGACTTCAAATTTCACTCAAAAAAGGGGGAGAAGGGCCAGCTGAGTGGCGCATTGGTTAAGAGCTGGCTTGGGACGCCAGAGGGCCCCGGTTCGGATCCCACATATGAGGTCCAGTGACACTGCTCTCTACAGCTAAGATGCTGAACAGCTCAACCTGGAGCTGGGCTGCCAGGAGTCTCCGGCAACGGCATAGGCTGCAGCCCCTGCTGAAGTGGGCTGCCATTGGCTACTGTGTGTAGCCAGCAGCCAGTGTGAGCGGCTGTCCAGAAGCCGGGGACTGATCTGCCTCGCCTGGGAAGAGCGCAATGATGGTGCCAACTTGGGCCAGTGAAGCAACGTCCTCCACAACTAGACTGAAGAATAAAACGACAGCAACTTGTCTGTTCCCCTTCCCCCAATTCCCCAGCGCTGTTCCCATCCCCCAATTCCCCAATAAAAATCTTTAAAAAAAAAAAAAAAAGGGGGAGAAGAGTCAGGAAAATGTGGTGGTTGTATATACAGGTATACAGCAAGGTTTCTAAGGTTCAAATTCTGACCCCTCTAGTTATGTGCCATGTGAACTTTGGGCAAGTTACCAGATATTGCTACATCTGATTTCTACTGTAAAATGGAAACAATAGTTCCAATCTCACAGAGTTGTTCTGCGCCTTAAATAATACCAGTAATATACTTAGAATGGTGCATTTAGAACAGTGTTTGTTTGACACATAGCAAAATGTTAGCTGTAAGGAATTATTTTATGCTGTGGTTTAACATTAACATATATAGCTGGGTTTACAATCTAATGTCAACTTAAACCAGCATCCCCATCATATCATCTAACAGAAAGTTTGGACATGATACTTGACAATGATTACTAGGAAAATTCTTTTGATCTTATTTACTCAGTTTTCTTATTTACTCTATACAGAAATATATTGGTTTGCGAGCACAATTCGTTCCGGAAACAAACTACTCGTATTACAAGACATCGCTCGTTTACATTAAAATGTATTAGAAATATTTGTCTTGCAGAACACTCGCAAACCAAGTTACTCACAATCCAAGGTTTTACTGTATTAATCAAATACAGGCATATTTCCTTTAGGGGAACTGGATATTAAAATCTGGATTTAATATTAAGATTCAACAAAACTGAGGACTTTACAAAAAATGGAAAGAGCTAAGGGAAAAGGTATATATGAGCAAGAAGGGAGAAAAACTGTATCAGAACATGTTGGCTAAAGTAAGTTACTGCAGTTGAAAACAGAACTTCATTTCCTGAGAGGGCAGCCAAAACAGAGAGAAACATGAGAGGTATCCCAACTCTCCATTTCAATGAAAGGAAATTCGCCATTTATCAGGAGGAATATTTTTTTGTTTCTAAGCTAGCATAGCATATATGGAGAACACTGATCATAATTGTTAAGAAATTTGATAGTTTAAAAAAAAAAAAAGGTGGAGACAGTTTACCCTTGGCAAACATCTTGTTTAAAAGGAGCCTTAATCTAATGTCCAGGACTAAGTTCCTGATTCCACAATCAGTGCACCCTCCCCGCAAACCATTCTTCTCATCATCTTCTCTTCAATAAATGGCAATTCTATCCTTCAAGTTGCTTAGGCTAATTGACCTGAATCATCCATCCTTGACTCTTCTTCTTTCATGCCCATATGTGATCTGCCAGCAAATATTGTCAGCTCTGCCTTAAAAACATATCCAGATTCAAATCACTCTTCAAACCAGCTCCACTACCACCACTTTGATCCAAGTCACCGTCATTTCTCTCCAGGATAACTGCAATGGTCTCCAAACTGGTCTCCCTGCTCCCACTTCAGTTTATTCGGATCCTTTTAAAATATAAGCCAGATCATACCACTTCCCTGCTCAAAATCCTATAGACCCCATCTCACTCAGAATAAAAGCTGAAAATCTCACAGGGCCCTCCAAGATCTAGTTTCAACCCCAATCCCCACATACCCTGTCGCTTTACCTACTACTCTTCCCCTTTTTGTACCATAAAAATACTGCAGAAACATGCTTCTACTTCAGGACCCTGACAACTGCTGTGCCCTCTGCCTAAATGTTCTTCTCCTGCTTCAGCCACCTGCTTCTGCTCCTTCCGATCTTTACTCAGATATCACCTTTCCAGTGAGGCTTTCACTCGCCCTCTGATTTGATATTGCAAACAGTACACACACATTTTGTATCTCCCTTTCCTCCTCTATTTGTCCCTTCAAAACTGCTCACTATCATGTGGCATCTTCTATTTTTCTTACTCATCTTTCCCACTAGAATACAAACCTCATGAAGGGAGGGAATTTTTTTTTTCTGCTACATCACCCAATGTTTAGAACAGGGCTTGATGCCTAGTGGATATTCAAATATCTGTTGTAAAAATGCGTGGATAAAATTTAAGGGCATGGCCTTCAAGTATACTTATAGAAGAGTAATTCTGAAAGTGGGAGATAGAATAATATAGTTCAGTTATGTAGTATTTTAGTGATCCCGTTTGCTACAGGGTTAATGCTTAGGACATAAACACAAAAGAATGGATCACAGATCTGTTAGCCAGTGGTCTCTAAAGCAGGGTAGCACAAGATGATCCATTGGGATGAGGGGCCAAAGTATTAGAATTATATTTGTCTTATAAATTTGAAAAAATAATGGATGAATTTTCATAGTGCCTTTACTCAGTTCGCTTGTCAGAAGGTCACGCATCACACATGGTTCCTGAGGTATTCAGAGAGAAGAGTGGAGTGACAATATTTATGTTAGATGTAATTATATATTTATATTATTATTTCCTATTCTGTTTTACATGTATTAGATTTTTACATGATTGAAATAAGCAATTACAGGTTCAAGAAGATAACCTGGTAAAAGACTCCTCCTTCTGGATATTTACTGTCTTGTTTCGTGACCCTAACATTTTAGATGAAGGGAAATTTAATTCCCTGTACAAATTAAGGAACATTTAGATATTAAAATCACTCTGATAGAAAAGTGAAGCCATAAAGAATATCTTTCTTGAGAGTGCATTTAGGAGACCTAAATACAACTAAATAAAGTGTTCCATTAGGCACTGGCAAAATGACAGAACAAATATTCAAAATGTTTGAACAGAAAAATACCGGACTACTGACTTAAATTACCTGAGTTTTCAAAACATGAATTTGATAGAAAATGAAGCAGATTTTCCCCAGTTGGTAGGAGGAAATTTGGACACTTTGGGAAGAACATGAGTCTTTTATGGTCACAGAGGTACTATTTAAATAGTATAGTATGCAACTTGCAAAGAGCAGACTCTCTAGCAGAACTTAACTTAGAAAAGGGCCTCAATTATTCAACCACTAAAGTTGGTTTATTAATAAGTAAGAGATGCTTTCCTAAGAGAACCAGAGATTTAAAGTCCTACCCTAAATGCAAACTCCTCATCTATCTCAAGTGAATATTTCTGAAGTGTGGGGTAGATTTGTCTACAAATCTACATCACTTCTGGTTTCCTGTTCTCAGTTATGCAAAAATGAACTCACAGACACAAATTGAAATACATATTTTGAAAAGTATTTACTTAGTTTGAATAAATTAATTGCAAATAAAAATTAGCTACAATATATAGACTGAATAGAAATGACTAGAACAAATACAACACAGGACTTGATTTCCTTGCATTAGTCACAGAGCATGTGACAATCTAGAAAACTTCAAAATTAATTATATTTCTTTGAAAAGGGGGTAACAGCAGTTACTGATACATCACAACTAGTAAACTTATAATACAAGTTTCCTGACATGCATTTCCTGAGTGAACCCAAATAATCATTTTTAAAAAGAAAGAAATTTTGACAAGTTGAAGTAAAATAAAATAGCTCATGGCTTCTAAGCAACAGGTTTTGTTTTTTTTTAAAAAAAAATCCAAAAGAAAATTCAGAACATTGTTGTAATAGGATAAATTAAAGCTATGCTACCACATACAAAATTTTGCTAGTCAATTAAGTATTATACAACTTTTCAAACTAAAGGAAAACAAATCAAAAGATTAAAATAATGATTTTTTCTAATCTAAAAGTGTACTGATTTCTACAAGTGCCACAGAGTGTCTGATGTAGTGCAACTGTCTATACTTTCATTGTGGTGCATTAAAAAAAAAAATGGGGGCAGGAGGAGGAGGAGGAGAAACTTTTTCTTGCTTCTGAGAGCAAAAGAATTTATTGGAATTAGGGAATAAACAGACCATGCAATTCTGTCCCTCCACTCTGCTGTCAATGGTGCTCATCTGCCAACAAACATGTCCTTGAGTCACACTGGCAACTTTCCTTAAGATTCAATCTCGAAGTTAAGGCTGGTCTGCTAGGTTAAAAAAAAAAAGGGGGGGGGGCGGGCACTACTGTCATTTGACCCTTTGTATCTCTCTAATGTCTAGATAAGGCCAAATATGGAATAATTAATTAAGCATTTCTTTTTCTAAAAGCAAATCAAGTCATTCTCTTTTCTTGTTAATTTATGCTTTTTCTCATGGGAATGATTTTTTTTTTTCTAGAAACAGTGAACAGATGAACCACAGTTTATATCCAAAAAAATAAACTTGCCAAATGTCGCTGATACTAAAAACAGATTAGTTATCATGGGAGAAAAATAGATAATCTAGATTAAATTGCATATTCAAAGGAGCATATAAAACGTTTCTTAGCATTAAATTTTTGTTATAGTACTACACTTGAGAGAAACATTAAGGAAAAAAACCTTTCCTGATTATCTTCAATGTGGTTAAAAACAAACACCTTTTACACAATGGTAATTAATATGAATTTGGTTTTACAAAGTATTTTAATTTACCAAATTCCACATTTAGATGTGGATGGGGAGGGGGGCTCTCTTGTCCTTCTTCATAACTTTGCAAATCCGTGAGCTATGCTTGCTAAACTACCATTCACACCAAGAGTGTGACACCATCGTTACCATGCTACTCTATCAGGAACATTCTAAGGTATTTCCTATAATAAAGATAAATAGAAAAAAAATTAATATACATGTTGCTGTATTTTACAATGTTTGCAACAAACTGTAAACTAACATAGTTTGAACCAACAATACCCTCAGTTATATAAAACAATTTTTCAACACTGAGGATGGGTGATTCAAAAACACTAAAATGAAGGCATCAGATTAGGCTGTCTTTTTCTCCTCAAAATAGATTTTAAAAACTCAGAATTCAGAAGTCTGATACTTTCAGAAATTCCTTTGCTTGAGTTTCCCAGATTTTGCTCAAAAATTGTTACTATTTATTATAAACGTTTTAAAAAATTCTTCCATCTTAACAAATGACCAGATCAGAGAAACCGTGATGTGGACAACAGGTTGAAAAATCCAACTCACTTAGCTTATAAATTTATAATGCAGTCCTGGAGGACAACTGTCTGTTAGTCTAGAGGTCCTTGGAAAATAAGTCTGATGTAGCCTTGTTCACCAGCCAACTGATGTGCACAAAAGGGACAGGCTGCATGAAAAGTATGAGTACCATGAGGAAGTGGGATCTGGGACCAATAGGCAGTCGTCTTTTCTGAACACACATGCCCACATGGGCTAAACGCATGAGTTGGAGGCCCGGCGTCCACATAAAATCCAGCTTCACATCCAAGCCACAAAGGGACATAGGGACCAACAGACCTACACATAGGACATTCACGATCTTTTCCATCACGTTCTTCTTTGTTTCCCCAGTTATGATAGCCATGCACGTGGCCGCAGTTTAGATATACCCATGGTTGTTTCTCATCGACAACATCTTTCCTCTTCATACTAGGAAATGCAAGTGTGTTGAACCCTACAGGGCACTGAGGTCGCGCTGCATTGATTTCCTGTCTTAAAGCTTCTAAATGCTTCACTGTAGGAGTGTGGGAAAGGCCTTCTGCAGTACGCCACAGCAATGTCGCACCACAGAGGTCAATTAATGAGCCATCTTGTAACTGATTGGTTTCAATTTCCACCTGGAGGAAACAAGAATCAAAAAACACATTCACCACTGTGTTTTGGATTTTTACATAACAGTTCTGGTCTTACATTCTCCTTAGTCAAGAACTGTGATTTCCTGTAATTGTTACTAAATATTTAAGAAACTCTAATGGCAGTCATGAAAAATATGTTTGAACATGAAGGATAAAATATTTAGCAGTAACATTTCTTTTCACCTTACAGTAAAGATAATTTATGACTGAAATATCTAGCTAATCAGTAAGTCTAATATTTCCAATAAATATCACAGCCAAAGACATACAGATATAAGCAGAAAATACAGAGTGCTGTTTAATTTAGAAAAGCTTAGGTTTTAAAATATATTAACATAATATGAAAGAATAAATTTTTGTAGTGTCCTAGTTGAAACATTAAGATATTATCCTCTATTATAGTATTTACTGGGTCGTCGGGAAAGTCATGATGCATTTTTGCATTGAAAAACATAGAAAAATACGTCATGACTTTCCCGATGACCCAATAGTAGTCAGTGTTTGATAGGCTTAGTACTCTGTGTCAGCAAGAGACTTAAGAGTTTTGGGGAATAGGTAAAGCATTCAGTCCAACTCATCCTATGTGTTTACTGTAACTATTGGGTTGTTGGAAAAGTCATGACGCATTTTTGCAACAAAAAACATAAAAAAAATACATCATGACTTTTCTGACAACCCAATAAATAAGCTATATTTCAGTTCTTACCATTTTTCCTCTCTGCTGAGCTGATCTGGTTTCACGCAGGCTGAATACATTTCCACACACTGATATTTCTCTCCATATTCCCGGCTTGGAGTCTTCTGTGAACCCATTACGTGGATGCATAACAAGAACGCCATTAGTGGTTAAGCCATCCATCTGCCCATCTGATGTTTTCCATTTGGCAGCCTTCTCCTAGTAGGAATAAGAAGAGTGAGCTTCCATTAATTTGTAATTTGGAAATAGAAGTCATTATAAAATAATGCATCATTTAGGAAAAAAGCTTTTTACCCCAAGGAAGATGTTTTTTGATGAGTCAAATCCTGCAGCATAAATCCGTGCTGTAAAGGGGGGATTCCGTTCACATATGATTCTACAGGCAAATCTTGATATAGTGCTTTGCACTGACTGCGTATCAGAATTACTTTGACTTCCAGGAACTGTGTCAGTTACTACAAAATCAATGGGACTTTCAGTAGACCGACCAATCTAAGGAGAAAAGAAATATCTATAAACCCATTCAAAGGAACACAGTGGAAAGTCCATTCAAGAAATGCACAATAAGGTGAAATCATTAAGCCTCTGAAATTTCTAAAGCTCAAACTTATCATACTTAACTCTGGGGGCATCTATACCCTTGAAAACTAATCTGTCAGACTTGCTCTGATATAATAATCACTTAGAGCGTAGAATTAAGTGGGAACTTACGACCCAGAATATATGAAACCCTCAGGGAATAAAGAGTTTAACATGGCTGAGATTTCTAGATGGCTGCAGATTTTAATTTTAACCCCTTTGGATGGAAATATGTCTACCATGTGTAACTCGACCTTCTTCAACAGAATATAGTTAACATATAAGTAAATCTTTTATGATGACTCCAGGATATCACAGTATGACTACCATTTATATTCAGCTGAAGTACAGTAATGTCTCCAGGTGCTATAAAGGCATACAAGAACACTGATCCTTATGTTAAGGACATAGCCTTGCTTTGAGGCCTTATGTATACTTCATAGGTTTTCTTTCTTGCTGTTGGTTGTACTTGTCTCTAGCAGCATACCCCTCCACTAACCAGCTATCTTATTCTGCTATGGGTTGAGAAATCAAATAACCAAACTTCAAAGAATAATATTTCAAAAGGTTCTTGGCAAAAACCTAAGGGATTCTCCAGGCAGGAGAGAAAAGGAATTATAGTGCTTGGCTTCTCAGACCTTTATTTTATATGCTTATAT
This sequence comes from Hipposideros armiger, assembly GCF_001890085.2. Classification (NCBI taxonomy): domain Eukaryota; kingdom Metazoa; phylum Chordata; class Mammalia; order Chiroptera; family Hipposideridae; genus Hipposideros; species Hipposideros armiger. The sequence goes on from NW_017731352.1 coordinate 5,379,996, forward strand.
GTCCTTTTTATTTTCTTCCTGGTTTTTGGCCATATTTCAGAGACAAGGTTCTTTCCCAATAAGAATTCTGGTGGGTGAAGTGTCAGAGAATTAAAAACATCTAGCTAGTAAATAAATGAATTTCATTTTGAAAGATGAAAATTGTAACAAAAAAAGGAAATCAGCAGAATGGATGACAGAACTGACAAATGTCACAGGGTTTTAAACACTTAAAAATGATCAGTTCATTAATGTATTTGTTATAAAGTAATATCATAAAACTGAAGAACATGGGACTGAGAAAAAATACTGACCCTCTACAAAGATGACGGCTCTTAAAAGTCATTCCTTGCATAGTTGAGCCTCAAGTATTCCTCTTATCAGCACACTTTTGAATAAAACTCTTTAGTGTTTTTTGTCCTATCACCACATACAAAGTCTTCATTTAGTTTGGATAGTTATAGGAGAAATTGGCTGGTTAAAAAATATAAGATTGGATATCCCTGTTCCTTATTTTAATGATAATGATATCCAACGAAAATGGAAATAGTGCCAGACCTTTGAAACTAAAAATATTTCCAAAAATAAGAAGGTTCTTTTAGAGCCAAAAGATGTAGTCCAGGGATTGGATTGAAAATTGAATCAAGATATTGAGAAGCAGAACTTATTTGGGAAGAGAGATTGTTCCAGAAGAGTTGATATTTGATCTGGGCCTTAGAGAAGATTTGAGACATCAAAGCCATATTGGTAATGATAGGGAAGAAGGAAGAAATCTTACGTATGTACAAAAAGAAAATACCCATATGACTGTGTAATCAGATGCCAAAATATAATCATGTGTTAAGACAAACTTTGGTAATTCCTCCTCTTTCTAATTGCTCTTATTAGCTTTAAAAAATATAAATCTTACTGTGTCATTCTCAGTAATGACTATGCCACCCTCATTAAAAACCTTAGTGGCTCCTTACAACCCATCCAAACTTATCAGTGTCTAATTTCTGATAATAATTAGAAACTGACTTCACAATTTGCCTTCCATCTACCAATCAGCCTAATTTTCTGTTATTTCTCTTCAAACACAAAGTATAGTCTGGCTATAAGCAGATTTTTCATCAATCTTCTACCATACTGTATACTTTGCCATCTATGTTGTCAGAATGCCTTTACTGGTTGGACTGGCAAAATCCTATTCAACTTGATGAAAAAAAGGTTCAGATAAAAAGTGACTATTATAATTATAGTCTTTTCCTCACCCTTCTTCAACCCAATCAGAAGACTGTACTTCACATTTAAACAGACCGCCAGTGTAGCACCTATGTATGTAATCAGCTTGTAATGTCTTTTACTTCATAGTGCCAAACAATGCTAAGAGTTAGAGTTTGAATATCTGATGGCTTGAACAATAAATGTTCAGTTTAGAAGGTTAGCAATCCTAGGATGCTTATAGAACCAGTACCTCAAAGACTGACTGGCTATTTTATCAGAGTAGTTTCTGATATATCTCAGGTTTTTGATGTAGAAATATTTGGGTTTTCCACGGTATGATGCTTGTAGAAAGGGTACGATTAGCTTACTATTATTGGGAAAAACCATCTGTTTCTTTACGAAAAATAGAAAACCAAAAATGTTGCCATTTATTTAAGGACCTTCATAAATGATGGTGAAGACAATGTTCCATAATTCAGGATGCCTCATTTAATCACAATTTTGCCTTCAACTAACTTTATAATTTTTAACTCACAAGGTTTCAGTAACTTTATAGACAAAATATAAGGGGTAAACAAATAATACAAGGTACTTTCTGAAACTAAAATTCTAGTCTGTGATCAAATATCTAGGCAGCATTTTGATTTTTAAAAAGCTAATTAATTAAGTACATTCATTTTAACTGGTTGTCAGCAAAACAAAATGTGGAAAATCATCCTAAAGCTTCTGTTAGGTTCTTGTTAAGATCCAAACCTTCATCTTCATTAAGGATGTTATTTATTTTTAATTTTTTGTAAAAGCAACATCCATTCTTAATATTAACTATGGAGACACTATTCTAAAAATTTTGGTATTCCATTAAAAGGCTGGGAGGAGTGAGTGACATCAAAGAAATAGTTTGCTATTGGTTATAGTTAAAGACATCTCTAGGCCTTTTCACATTCATTTAATTTTGTAAAATAAAGAAAAATTGAAAAGTCATTGGGGCAATAATTATAAGAGCAACATTATCAGGTACTTAAGATTTGTTTCAAAACAGCCCAGGGCTTTACAAAACCCAGTATTAAAAGAGAAGATATCATGAATTTTGTTTACATCTGAGGCTGGCTGTTTTTTCATCTATCAGTTTATAAAAACATCAGCACTGAATTGCTATGAGAGAATGAGAAAAGAAAAACACTTTATTGACAAAATATGTGCTGGGAAATAAGTTTGACTTCACATATATATGGTAGGAACAGTTAGAAACTGCCTGTAGTTTTTCTTACCTACAGAGGAAGGTGGGAAGTAGTGGCAAAAAGTCATGAATGTGTGTAGAATATTTCTTAGTTCCTTTTTTTTTTATAATAATAGCTAACAGAGCTATTATTATAGCTACTATTATAATAGCTAAATGTTTACCAGCTACCTAGCACAGCTCTGAGTACTTTACATGTACTAATACATTAAAGCCTTTTAATAGTCATACAAGGGAAATTTTATTATCCATACTTTACAGGAGGAAACCGAGGCACTGAGTGGCTACATAATGTTTACCAGGAATTCTGATTTCAGAGACCATTTCTTAACTTTGCTACACTAACTTCTATATATGGGGTTTAGAAATCAATACATATTTTAATGAAATACGTTAAAATATGATAATCCTTAATCTGACCACAGCAAAAGTCACTGACAACAGGTTTTAACTCTTGTTTGTATAAAAATGAATTCACATATTATCATACCTGAAACATATCAGTGTTGCTGTCATGAGTATACTCAACCACCACTGTCTGGGCCCGAGATAAGGTATATGATATGCTATGCTGGTCCTTGTTACTTATTGCCTAAGAAAGAAAAGATTAATAGCAAAAATTAGCCAGCAGGTCAATTAAATCAGATTTACAAAAGAAAAGTAATCTATCACATATATGACATATTTCCCCCTAAAATTTAGGTTAGAGATTAATAATTTTCATAATTTCACCTGGGACAGTAGTTTCTCAGGTTGAGTGGGGTGTAGAAGAACACTTTGAAGTAGTTACAGAGTAAGAACATAATCTAAAATACTTATAAGGGAGACTCAGATGTTATAGTATTTTTATACACTATAACATCTGAGTGAGTCTCCCTTATAAGTATTTTAAATTATAAAGTAATAAAAACCAAATCCCATGTAGAAACTGAAAATAGTACTCAGTACAGCTGAATAGACAAAATACAAAATCTTGCAGGAAGAATCTTATTTTTAAAGTAACTCAAAGAGTTATAAAGTTAACCAACAAGCAGAGTTAACTGGTTTTCCTAAACATTCTGTGACTCTATAGATGACAGATATTTGCCATATGCCGGGCTAGATACAGAAAATTCATAGAATGATTAAACATTACCAAAGGAAACGGATATAATGCTTACGACTGTACTTCTGACATCCCAAACTAAAAACATTGCTAAAAAGAACTTTTCAGTTTTGTTTTCAGGCGTTTTCTATGTATATGAGTTGAAGATAATATCAGAGAGGGGGAAAACCCAAACAAAGGAAGTGGAAACAGGCTACGTAAAAGGAAAACAGACACAAAGACATAGAAGAATGATTATACACAGAGGCTAAATGAAAAAAAGGTTTCTTAATTAGAGCTTTGGCATTATAAAATTTTACTTGGTTTCAATTTGTAGCTAATTTGAAATAGATAAAGCTTTAAAATAATAGTTTTAAGATTAAATAAGATCATGAATTTTTCACATACTATACAAAGAGAATAAACAACCTGGGTACAAACTATCCAGCTTTATCAAAGTTTCATAATGCCATTTTTTGCTTCCGATTTCTTTAAAAAAATTAAACTCTACAGATACAATTGAGGCTGCTTACATGTCCCTCCCTAGTCCCCTTTCTTCATAGAGGTATCCAACTTCAAGAATGCAGCGTAGATCATTCTTTTGTATGTTGTTATTTTTTACTACACATTTATGTGTTCATAAGCATTATATAATTGTTTTATAGGTTTTAAAACCTACAATTACTTTAACTCAGTATTAAGCAACTGACTTTTTAATCAAATAATTGCTCAGTATTTTGGAAGTTAATTCTTAATGACTAAAGAGATTTAAAACACAGGTTTTTGTGTGCTTTGACATTGTAATCCCTGTTTTATGCTATTAAACCTACACTTAGATTGAGAATAAGAACTGTGTCAAGTTAGTTCTCACTGTACTGGAAGGCAAGGTTTAACCATTCATCCCAGATGACTGCCAGACTAAACAGTTTTCTTCATGATCTTGTACTACATTCCCCCATAATTGAAAGAGCAAAGAGTCAATCTTTGATCCCTCCGTTTCTCACTGTCCAGTAAAGATTAAAAGGGACTAACAATGAAAACATTAGGAGTATAACAGTAAAAATGCAAATAATAGAATACAATAGGATATTACAGAGGTAGAGATTAGAAATATTTTCTCAATAATGATTCTCAACCAGAGGTTATATTAGCTGTGTAAGGGGCATTTAGTAATATGTAGGTGCCTTTTTTTGGCTGTCACAACAATTTGAGAGTTAAATGGCATTTAGTGGGTGGGGACCAAGAATATTAAATGTCCTGCAATATGTGGGACAGTCCTGCACAAAGAAGTACACACCCAAAGAGTACTGCACACCTAAAATGCCAAAGCACTTCTGTGGGGAAATTGTGGAAAGAAGATCCTCAGATTAGATCAATAAGTGGTTCACTTCTACCAACTGCTTAACACTTCCCTTCTCTGCAAAGGAGCAAAAAAAAAAGCACCCAAAAGAAACTCTCCATTTTCTACATTCACTGGCCGTCACACAGTAGTAAGGACTGTTTTAGACACCACATTGGATATAAAACAAAGCCACAAATCCAATTAACTTCAAGGACTGGAGCTGTGACCTAAAACAAGGCATCATATCCCAATTTCTCTGTCTCTTGTTTATTTATTTAACTTACAAAGATACAGATAGTATAATACTAATGTACATTCTGGGGCTGCTTAGCTAAAAATGTAGGTACTTCCAGAAGTCAAGGAACTTTCTTTAAATTGTATTCACTCATCACAGTATTAAATTCAGCCTGTATGCAATTGGAAGTAGAGGAATTCACAGGAAATGTGAAGATCTGAAATTTCCCCTAATTGTCTATCACTCTAGGAAATAAAGTCCAAGTGCCCTGAAATGGTGGCCCAGGTTCTGAAGATTTTGATAGGAAAAGAAAAGCATTAACTAGGCAAGGAGATCAAGAAGTTATACTGTAGATACAGTTGGGTATTTGTTTTCATAGTTTTGATTCAATTTAATAATTAGTGGAGTCTATTTTGTTTAAGGCACTAGGCTAAAAGCTGAGGGTCGAAACCAAAAATAAATAAATAAATAAAACCAAGAGCATCCACAGAATCTTTGATAAAGACCCTTAGTTAAAAAAATTACCTCATCCAAACATGCTTCTAGTACCTGAATACACTTCTTATACATTATATTCCTAGCCCAGCCTAGGTGAGGGCCCTCTTGTAACAGTGGGAACGCCCTGCCTCTCAGGGCAAACAGGTGCACAATTCTAATACTACTGGGTTGTCAGAAAAGTCATGATGTATTTTTTCTATGTTTTTCGTTGCAAAAATGCGTCATGACTTTTCCGACAACCTAATAAAGACCCGGCCTCACCGCCACCTTCTTAATAAGAAAAAGGAATGTTTCCTTCTAATTTCTACCCACTGATCTTGGTTTGTCATTAAGAAAGAAAGAAAAAAAAAAGGTCCTATGCCCTTCCATATGGCAGCTCTTCAAACATCATGTCTCCAAAGTGTCTTCTCCTAACCAAACAAAAGAAAACTTCTGGTATACAATGGGAAGGGAATGCTAAAGACTACAAACATGCACAAGTCTTTCAATTTCTCCAAGTTAATTTACAGATGTTTTTTTCTTTTTACCTTTGCAGCCTGAGGAGTACAAGCAATATGCACAGTGCTGGGCTTCACCCCATTTGCCTTGGGTCTTTTAAACAAAGCAAACCTACTTTTCCTCCTTCCTCTATCGCCGTTTGGGAGAGACCCATTATATCTGTTGGGGGAAAAAAACAGTTTAGGCGATATATTGTAAGAACCACACAATTCTAACAAATGTTTTACTTTGCCTTACAGGATCAATTCCCAATTAATTATCTATCAGCACACTATAAGTATCTCAAATTCATTTTAGCAATTGCTGATCCCCAGTTGCCCAAGTATGAAACAAAATGAAATTCTTTCTGGCCACATTCCAAGTCAAAGAGAAGTAGCTTTTGGATTATACATACAAATGTAGATTTTGGATCCACGTTTTTGTCATGCTTTTTTTCATTCTTTACTTTGAGTTATCTGTATTTTTCTTCCCTCTTTTGCTCAAGATAATCAAGAGCTGAATTAGGTGGCATACCTAATTCCTTATGACTCATCCTATTTTTTCCCAAAGGTGAATCTTTGCATGTGCTAATCTAACCTTTAAAAGTACAGTATGAATTGTTTAAAATACAATCCCTTTTAATTGTGAACCAAACACTTAAAATAGCTGAACTTTTGAAATAAGGAATTTTTAGACTTGTTTGTTTGTTAAGTCTGTTACTTGAATGTACACATACACATTCACATTATGTTGGTAAAACCTGTCCAACTGAGGTGCCTGCTAAGCAGCAGTTAAACACACTTTTCAGATGTTACGACCATTTCTCTATAACGTACGTGTGTGTGTCTGTGTGTCTGTGTGTGTGTGTGTGTGTGTGTGTGTGTGTGTCCTGAAAGTAAGCCAGTAAACAAGGACTGAATAGGAAAAAAGTTCAAAACAGAACTTTTGGGTGTTTACTATGTAGTAGGCACTTGGGTTCTATCTCATACATCACCTCACTTAATCCAGCCTCATAAAAACTCTGCACGATTGGCATTACTCTCTGCTTTTAAAGGTTAGGAATTAAATGATTCCTCAGAGGAATGAAATTCCTCAGAGACTCAGGAATTCAGTTATTTTCTGAAGGTCACACAAGTGACACTGGAAAAGCTAGAATTTGGGTCCAAGTGTTTGTCATGTTTTTCATTCTTTACTACTTCATTATGGCATGAGGAGTAGCTTAATAATAATCTCTCTTAATTTACTGTCTCCCCATCCCCCAATCATTGGTAAGTGGAGGGGAAGGGGGAAGGGGAGGATGAGGCAGGGAACAGGGACAGTTTTTGAGGTTAAAGGAGAGTGTGATTATAAAATGGCCAGTGTTAATGGCTGCCAAGGAAGAGAAGGGAGTTGACTCAAACAATGCCATCTATAGAAATTACACTGACCCTTTATAGCAAGATAAAATGAGCTGAGGAAAATTTTGGTAAAAGAAGGGATAGGGAAGACAAATGGAATGATTATGTGACTTCAGACAAATACATTTTTCATTTCCTCTTTAAGAAGCTCTGTCCTTTCTGGGGGTGAAGATGAGGCAAAGTTTATGCAATATTTGAGAATTTATAAGCAATGGCATAAAAATAAGAACTGAAAGATTTTCTTGATTTGATAATATTACCTGGTAGCTTTAAATCCTTTCTAGAAACAGGTAGGATATAAATTTTTTAAAAAGTACTTTTAACCTAGATGCAAAGTTACTATGTATTATTCAGTTTTATGTCATCAGGTGGAGAGAAACCTTACCCTAAGACAATGAGTTCACCATATTTTACTGGTGCTTTGGATGGATGATTTTCTTGATCAGGAGAAAACATGAGCTTAGCTGTCTTTCTCAAATCTTTGTTCACTGGTCAGGAGCCTTGGGACACCTTTTGCATTATTTCCTAGAGGAGAAAAGTTTGCATTAATAATGTGAACAATTAATTTCAGTTTAAATAAAGATGTTATTGTCAACAGTCCTCGTGAGCATAGAATTATGCAAATTATCACATAACATACAAAGTACGCAACATTTTCCCCAATGATGGTTAATTACATATTTGATATAACTAAATAGATTAAAATATAAATTTGGGGACTTCCACTTCCAGGAAGATGGAATAGACATATTTTTTCCCTATTATTTCCAATAAGTACAACTAAAAACCCTGAACATTTAAAACATAAGAAGATTCTGAAAAGTAGAGAGAAGGCAGACCAGCTAGAGACCTCAGGGCCCAAAGAATGACACAGTGGTGAGTTTCTTTTCTACCTAATATATCCCAGATTTGGAGCTGAAGAATTGAAGAATTCAGTCACCTGGAAATGCCAACTGGCAGAGATGATGATGATGATGATGATAATAATAATAATAGCCCTAACAAAAGCTTGGTCTCTCTAGTCAAAGGAACAAGAAAGGAGCAGCCTTAGCAAGACAGAAAACTCTTGACAATAACCACTCTACTATAGCCAAACACCACAGAAAATACTGTGGCTTCACCTCCACCTACTGCAGCAAGGGCCAAGTGGGGAGCCTAGACTTCCACCTCATGAGGCCATACTGAGAAGGCCCAACCTCCCAACCAGGCTGGTGTCAGGACAGGCCAAGTAGGGAGCAAGGACTTCCACTCCGCTGGCTGGTAACATGCCCCTATCTCTACCTTAGCAGTGTCAGTGGAGACCCATGGGGAGCCTGGACTTCCACCCTTACCTGGCAGCAACTACGATCTCCTTCTCTTGGGTGTTAGTGGAGGCTGAGTAGGGAACCTGGACTTTTATGTCCACCTGGCAGTAAAAAGGAAGCACCCCTCTATTACCTTGCCAAAGTGTGTCAGGAAAAGTCAGTGGAAACAGAAGGTTTAGATAATATCCAGAGTCTCAGAACATAAAATGAAAGTGTCCAGGTTTCAATGGAAAATCATTCATCCTATCAAGAATTAGAAAGATTTAAAACCATGCAAAAAGATAATCAAGATGCCAAAACTGAGATGACAGAGATGTTGGATTTGACAAAGATTTTAAACTAGCCATGATAAAAATTCTTGAATATATAATTACAAATATGTTTGGACAAATGAAAATAAAATAGAAAGTCTCAGCAAAGAAAGGCTCACTGGATGGGCTCAACAGCAGAATGGTAGGGATATAGTACACAATCCGAACAACAGAGATAAAATATATGGGGAAAAAATAAGAAGAGAGCCTGACAGACCTGTGGAACTACCATAAAAGATCTAACATTTGTATCACTGGAACCCAAAAAGAGAGGTGAAAGAGTGGAGCTGAAAAAGTACTCAAAGAAATAATGGCTGAAAATTTACCAAATTTGGAAAGAAAAACGAAATCACAGATTCAAGAAGCTGAACAAACTTCACACAGGATATACCTGAAGAAATCCATGCCAAGAAACATCATAAACTTCTGGAAACCAAAGGCAAAGAAAATATCTTGAAAGCAGCCAGAAAGAAGCTATACTACCTATGGGAGGAAAGCAATTAGAATGACAGTGGATTTCTCACCAAAAACTACAGAAGCCAGAAGAAAGCAGTGTTATTTTTTTTCAGGTACTTTAAGAAAAGAACTGTCGACCCAGAATTCTATTGCCAGCAAAAATGGAAGGGGAAATCAAGACATTCTCAGATGAGGGAAAATTCGGAGAATTTGTCACCAGCAGATCTACTCTAACATGATGACTAGAGAAAATTCTCTATGTAGAAATGATAAAAGAAAAGAACACTGGAATATCAGAAAAGAAGAAAAAACACGGTAAATAAAAATAAGGGTAAATGCAATAAGCTTTCCTTTTCTTGAACTTTCTACATTGTCTGAAAGTCAAAGCAAAAATTATAAAACACTATCTGATGTGGTTCCAAATGTATGTAAAGGAAATATTTAAGACAATTATATATATTTCACTCCTGGGCATTTATCCCATAGAAATGAAGACTTACGTTCACACAAAACCTGTACACAAATGTTTATAGCAGCTTTTTTCATATTATGTGGACTAGTACTCGGCATTATAAAGGAATAAACCACTTGTACATGAAACAACATAGATGAATCTCTAAAGAATTATGCTGAGTAAAAAAAGCTAATAACCTCAAAAGGTTACACAGATGATTCCATTTATATAACATTCTATTGACAAAATTATAGAAATGAAAGGGATTAGTGGTTGTCAGAAGTTAAGGAGGGGGCAGGAGTAGGAGGGAAGTAGGCGTGGCTGCAAAGGGCAATAGGAAGAACTCCTGTGGTGATGGAAATGTTCTGTATCTTTATCAATATCAATATCCCAGTGTGATATTTTACTATGGTTTTGCAAGATATTACCATTGGGGGAAACTGGGTAAAGGGTACATAGAATCTCTCTATATATTGGGTTGTTGGAAAGTCATAACGTATTTTTTCTATGTTTTTCACGCAAAAATGCGTCATGACTTTTCCGACAGCCCAATATTATTTCTTCCAATTGCATGTGAATCTATAATTATGTCCAAATAAAAAGTTTAATTAAAAATATAAATTTGACACAAGTATGAAAAAAAAAAAAGGCTGATACTTCTGGTAAGTCAGAAAAATCACTACAATAAACAATCCCCATAATATTTTCATGTCTATTTCATTTAGCAGTTTAATGGGACCAGGTATTTCCTGTATCTATTTCTCTCCCTGGTGTTCCTGTTAGGCTTGTTACAAAAGTTTCACAACAACTCTTACACTAACCCATAAAAAGTCTATAATTCCACCAATAGATTTCATAGGAAACCCATGAATGAAAAATGCTTATTTGTTTTTTTCTATAGAACAGTGAAATACAGCCTGTATAGCACCACTTTTGAAGAGAAGGCAACACAGACTATTTGTAACCCAATGAATAAGAACAAGTAAAAGGAGAAGGCTTAGCCAGTTTGACCCTCTTTTTTTAGCCCTTATAACTGACATACACATTTAGACTAGCAATTCAGACAAACATACTAACTTGCATTGTTGGTAAATTTAAAAATGCTTTCTAAATTAATTTATTTTAAAGAAATAAATTTTAAGAATAAAGAAATTAAAAAATTTTTTTTTAATTTTAAAATAAATGTTTTAAGAAAAATTCCATTCAAATACACTATAAAATCCTCTTATCTCCCCCACATGAATTTTAGTAAGAATTAAACTTAAATTTTAAATTAAATTGTAATAACATTTATCTTGATTTGGATTCCTATTTAGAGCTACTTTCTACTTTTAGGAAGTGATGGTTTTCCATTTATAGTGGCAAATAATTTCCTTTAAAAAGAAGCTTATTTATTTAAAGAAGTAACTCTTTACTTCTTTTTAAATTTTAAAATAAATTTTAAAATTTTAAAATAAATGTTTTAAGAAAAATTCCATTCAAATACACTATAAAATCCTCTTATCTCCCCCACATGAATTTTAGTAAGAATTAAACTTAAATTTTAAATTAAATTGTAATAACATTTATCTTGATTTGGATTCCTATTTAGAGCTACTTTCTACTTTCAGGAAGTGATGGTTTTCCATTTATAGTGGCAAATAATTTCCTTTAAAAAGAAGCTTATTTATTTAAAGAAGTAACTCAATTTAAATATTAAATAGTACTAATAAGTGCACAGATATGCCAAAAATCTGAAAGTGATATGTGAATGCCTATAGTTGGTTGACACTAGTATATCGCATGGCTAGCAGGTAGTAGCCCATGTTCTAGTTCTAGCTCTCTTTGAACAAAGCCATCTGTTGCCTCATCTCTAAAAATGAAGGGACTAAAGTAGAAGAGAATTTTGGAGCTGGAAATAGACCACCTGGTCCTAAAATAAGAATTTACAAGTAATGTGCACATAGCACTACAGATTTAGTCCTACTGCCTCTATAGCAAAAGAAACAATTTTTACGTTATACAAGGAATCAGAGTAGGGCTGGCATATACCCACCAGTCATTACTTTCTAGAGCCCTTCGCCAAATTAGCCAAGAAAAACAATATTATTTCCAATCATACTTATTCTTACTCTGCTTAGGACCCTTTAAAAGACCTGACCTTGGGATATTTTATCAGTGATATCAAAGTTTCAACCACAAGAACACACTCAAACTTGGATTCTATTTGTTTATCTAATAATCTAAAACCTACAGTAAAACACTTGACTAGTATTGGTTATTTATATATTAAATGACCCAATTTAAACAGTTTTATTAAACTTAAAATGGCATGTAATCAATTTGTATATAACTGGCATTCTTAAACTACGAATAAAATGTGCCATGATAGGTAGTTCTCTTTGAACCTTTCGTTGCAGGTCTAATACACGTTGACAGGTGACTGTTGTAAAGAAGTTGTTAGAATCTTTGTATGTTCGAAGCAAGATTCATGCTCTTCACAATGGTTTAGAATCTTTAACAAAAGATTAGTAGCTGGAGTGCTCTAGCACTCACTCTATATAGTCTCTATATTTAAAAAGCTGGGTAAGATATAGAATTCTTCAAAATCAACTCCTGCAATTATGCACTTGAGGACTTGTAATGGGCTACTAATACCTCAATGATTGGCCCCATCTGTTGGTATTCAATTACATTAGTTGGTCAGACCACCATGTATTTAATCCTATCCCAATGTGATCTAGCACAAAGAACATGAAATAGTGCCATTAAATCTACCTGAAACGGGGGGAAAAATGTTAGGGAAAATCTCCCTAAGATAATAAGGCTGTTTTCTATATAATATTTATTACTTTCAAGCTCTACTTGATCCTTGAAAATTAAGCTTGTTGCTCTATCAGCAGAAACCTTCCCAAGTTAAAATGTTTTTAAGGAAGTATATTCTGGAATAGTGTTATTTTCTGTGTGTGGCGGGAAAACATAAAAAGTTAGCCATAAAAAAACAAACTCATTTGAATTAGTCTCATTAATTTGATACATTTGATTCATTTGTTCTTTAAAGGCCAATGAATTATAATTATTTTCTTTCCTTTTTTTTTTAAAATAGATTTTATTTGGATAATGTAAAAGGGGTCTTTTTTTTTTCCTTTTTTAAACTGGGGAACAGTGTGTTTTTCCAGGACCCGTCAGCTCCAAGTCAAGCAGTTGTTTTCAATCTATTGGGCTGTTGGAAAAGTCATGACGCATTTTCGCAACAAAAAAACATAGAAAATATATGTCATGACTTTTCCAACAACCCAATAATACAATAGTTGTGGAGGGTGCAACTCAGTGGCCCATGCGGGGATCTAACTGGCAACCTTGGTGTTGTGAGCACTGCTCTCTAACCAACTGAGCTAACTGGCCACCCCTACAATTATTTTCATATTAAGTCTTCCCAAAGGAAAGACTTTCTATAATATGTGATTTTCAGTGTCACCTAAAGAAGGAAAATTGGGAAATCAACCTTTGTCCAAACTGCTTCCTCAACATAACACATTTTTTTCTTTTATTATTTGCATTGCATACAGCCTTTTTCTTACTACCTACTAAAGACAAGTACAAAATTCCTGCCCTAAAAAAATAAAAAGCAAAACAAATACTAAACAAGAGACAAAACAGGCCTTATATAGATGTTTACATTAATCTTTCAAACACTTCTATTTTGGTGGATGAGCAGGCAAAAAAAGGAAAATGTTTTAAAACATGAAAATGTTATGATGCTTTATGGTGAAAAATATAATGTGGATTGCATATATTATCTCTGATGAAACAGATTTCCATCTACAGTCGAGTTCCCCTGTGGTTGATTTCAAAAGGATGACTCAAACAGAAAGAATTGTTTTGGTATATTTGTGGTAGAGCCATTTTATAAAACCAATTTAGCTGATGATTGAACGGAGGTAAATTTATAGCAGTTTCTTGATAAGCAAAAAATAAATCACTTTCTTACTTCTTTCACAATCAGCAGGATTAATAAGCAGCATTTTTTCCATAAAAGGAGAGAAGGGATAGGAGAAACAATGGTGTCAAGCAGTAGAAATATGAGGTTTTTACTGTCAATGTCTTTTAGCTTTCTCAAGACAGCAGTGAAAGAAGTGAAGCCCATGTTCCCTCCCAAGACGTAGGGCACCCCCCTGGGCAAAGTCCTAGCTGCCCTCCCCCTTAGTGTAGCCAAATGATATGCTGATATTCTATCACCTATAAAAATAACTCATTTTCATCCTGATAGGAAAGCAATTAACATCTTTCCCAAGGTCAGTATTTGTTCCTCTAAACTAGGGTTTCTCAACTTTGGCACTATGAACATTTCAACATCGTGGGGAGCTGGCCTGTGATTATAGGAGGTTCAGCGGCACCCCTGGCTGGCCTTTATACTCCCTAGATGCCAGTAGCATCCCTAGTTGTGATGATCAAAAATGTCTTACCTTCCCAACCCCACTTCTTCCCCATCCCCCTTCCCACCCCTCACTCTATGAGAACCACTGCTCTAATCTAAAATTTGTATGACAATGTGTTTTGTGGAGGGGAGTTTGCCTTATTTTTGGCATAGTGCTTGGCACATAATACGGCATTTAATAAATGTTTGCTTACTAACATCATCATATGGATGTCTTAAAGGGTTATTACTAAGCCTTGTGTTTGTGAAGGCAATGGCTTTAAAGGTAACTGTAGTTTCAGTATTTTATTAGAACTGCTAAAAGTGGCTGAGAGTGAGAGTGGGAGAACAATGATCATATCTTGATGGTGATTAATTATTAATATTTCTATGCATTTAAATATTTGAATAGTGAAACAACCTCTCTCAAATGGTTGAAGGAAAGGACCTGGGGTGGTCACAGCAGTAGCTGTGAGGCCAATGCTGGGTAGCCTCACATTTAGAGAAAGGCTAATCTGTGGAGGCCAGATAAAGAAATATCTTCTTGACCTAGGAGACCCATACCTAGAAAAATTAAAAGCGGGCTTTGGAAATCATTGGAGAATGCTTTTAAAGCAAAGGGTGTGTCAATCTGAATCAACCTTGGATTAAGGTCTGTCGCGCACTTGCACAGAATATTAATTAGCAAAGTGCTTCCACATAAGATTATTTGATTTGACCCTCACAATAGCCCTGTGAATTAGGCAGGAATGTCTTATTAGCTCCATTTTCCAGCTAAGGGAACTGAGTATGTCAGTCAGAGGCCAGTGGCTGGTACAAGGCCAAACTGGTAAGATCTGGCAGAGCTTGAAACCATATATTAATTCAACATACATTAACTCAATGTCTATCACAAGTACTTGTATATCAAGTATAATAATTTATTCCCATTTTATAAATGAGGGAACTGAAGCTCCTAGAAGTAGTCTGGGTTTTCAGATACCACTAATCACACCCCAGACAGGATTTGGTGGGGCTGCTTCCTAAATAAGAATAAGAGACCCTATATTATGGGACCATTTAGGAGAGAGACTAGAAATAGAAAGTACACCTGTGTAAAATAAGCCCTACATAAGTAACACTCCAGCATAGGCTAGTAACAACTATGCAACTATGACTAGTGCTTTTTGAGTTTATTTAAACCTTGGTCACTTCCTCAATCTCATTGTATTTGTCAACCCTGTTTCCTGGTAGTTACCAACAATCAAAACTTCAGTAAATGAAGTGAACTTTGCATGTGTATTTAAAACACGGGGCAGGGAGAAAGGAACACAAGCACAAAAGCAGGGTATTACACTAGCAAATTCCTAGTACCATCAGGAAGAAAAACGTATGAGGAGTCCAGAGAGCCTAGGGACAGATTTCATGTATTCCCTTGACAGCTACGAAAACGTTGCAGGGCAGTATTCCTGCTTGGGGAAGGGGGTTTAAGTACAACTGCACCACCCTACCCCAAAATGATCAGTAATTCCCCACATCTAGAAAAGTATTTTAAAAGACACAAATAAGGACTAAAACATTTGTTTTTTTGTCCCTATCCATGCTTGCCCCGTATTCAATTCTTTTAGATTACCAAAATTCCTAAAATAATATATTTCTTAGAAAGCAGGATTAGAAATGCCTCTAGATTTAACCATTAAAGTCCAGAACAAAATTCTGCAGAAAGCAGCAAATTCGGTAGGATTAGACAGTTATTTGGAACAAAAACATTGGATAAAAGTATATTCATGGGAAATGCTATCATTTTTCTACAGTCCGCATCCAATACTGGCATTCAAGTCATGCTTATGCTACCCTTTTTTCATAGTGGCTCAAACTTACTGGGTTCTGTCTCTGCCAAGAACTGTTTTAAGCACTACACACATATTAACTGATTTACTCCCTAGAACAACTTTATGAAATAGGAGCTATTATAACCCTCATTTTATAGATAAGAAAACTAAGGTTTACAACTCAAATTCTAGCTAGTTCTCTGAAACTGCTGAAAGGACATGGGGGGTGGAGGGTGTCAAGGAGAGAATACTGGGAAACTAAATTAAACAACAAACAAGAAAGTCCCCTACCTCTTTTCCTACTATAAAGTATTAAAAAGCAAGAGTTTACATAAATGATGTTGCCCTAACATGTGAATAAACTTCTATAATACTGACTAACCATTTTAATTTTCTCAGTAATTCAAATGAATTATTTGAAACTAAGTTTAAAAGTTCCTCGGATAAAATTTAAACTTGGAAAAAAATGAAAAGAATGAATTTTTCCCCAACCACTTCGAATCTGTACCAACCTATGAAATAAAAATAAAAAAAAAACCAGAACACTGAGTCCATGGTCATCTTTTTACATTCCAGGAATAAACCATATTAATCTTATGTAGGTTATGGGCCCTTCCAAAAAAAGTATTGTGTAATGATTATTTTGGATGGTTAAACTACTCCCAGAAATAGAATAATCTGGATTTTCTCTAGTCCTCATAAAACACTGACCAAGTTACATGCATTTAAAAAAAAAGCAATAGCCTCAAAGTATCTCCCCCAAGATATTAATTATAGAGGGGACAAGAGGAGCTTCATAGTGGAAGAAACCTAGCAGACACCATCTTAACCACTGATCAAGGTTAACATTATCTGTAATGTGATATTTTGATATCATGTATCCTCTGATTATGATGCATTGAGGACACATCACTTCTGTGGTATGCTGCCAAAAAATGTATAACCCCAATCTAATCATGAGAAAACAGACCAACCCCAAATGCCAAATGTTCTACAAACTATTAGTACTCATTAAAGGTGCCAAGATTATGAAAGACTGAAAAATTCCCAGATTGGAAGAGATTAAGAAGATGCAACCACATGGGATATGGGATCATGAATGGATCCTGGAACAGGAAAAGGACATTAGTAGAACTGGTTAAAGTTGAATATGGTCTAGAGCTTAGCTAATAGTATTGCACCAATGTTAATTTCCTGGTTTTGATAAAAATACTCTGGTAATGTAGACTGTTAAACTGTAGAGTAAGCTGAGTAAACGGTATATATAAACTCACTGCATTTCCCCCCGTATTTTCTATAAGGCTAAGGCTATTTCAAAATAAAAAGTAAAAAAAAAAAAAAAAGAAAATAGAAAACAAATTAGCCCTTTAAATTTAATGAAAGGCACTAAAATATGAATTCAAGATTCAAAGTTTGCCTCCTTTCAGGCTTCTTATCACCTAAGGGTGCACAATTTCCAAGTTGTGCTGGTCTTGTCAAGTCACAGTGCCTGCCAGGTCTTCTGTCCTTTCTCTGATGTGAAACTGCCCCATCCACAGCCCCTTTAGTTAGGAAAGTTGTTACAAGTGTGGCCACTCATTGGATTGAGCAATAATACCTGAATCAAAATGATTCATCCACACACTGACCAGAATTGGACAGCATCATGCTTGACGGATTTTTCTCAAAAACTACATACATACATACATACACACATACATAAAGTTTTGATCTAGAAGGACATTTTTACTATGGAATACTCTAGGTGGTTTTTATCAGAAAACTTTGTATATGCAATTATATCATAGTTTCTGAATTAATGCCATACACTGAAATCTTTAACAGTATTTGAATTTATCCAGATTCTGCCTACCTAACCACATGAATCCTGGTCTTGAAAGGGAATAGAAAGGGATGCTGGGAGGAAGAAGAGTGAGGAAGAAGGAGTCCTGGGTAATTTTTATACATTTCACTTAAAAAAATCTTTAAAAGCCAGAAAGTCAATTATTTTCCTGAATTATTCACTGATTATTACATTGTGGTAGTGTTTTCTTCAAACTAGAAGAGAAACTTATGGAGGACTAAGTAAGCTATGACCGTACCTAGGGTCAACCCTGAGAACTCTGGCCCCTGAGGGCTACTACATACAGGGTCCTTTGTGAATTATCAAATCTACAAAACCAGCTGTGTAGGCACATGATTTTCTCATCCTATAAAATGGTGACAATATTTCCCACACTTCATAGGATCTGTCACAGGACCAAACTGTAGCAACAAAGCTGCAATGAAATTTGGTTGTTGGGCCATCTGCTTGGTTTACTTACTAAACACACAAGTCAGAGACTTTTGGGTCTCTTGAAATTACTCAAACTGTGAAAGTTAAGTCAGTGATTTTCAAGGACCTACTAATGTAATATAAAAAACAAAATCAAGTATTTGTTAAATATTTAATATGTATTTAGTTAGGCACATAGAGTAGGTCTTAATAATACTTAGTTTTTATGGTAATTCTGCCCCATCACTTAAGATTTTATTATTGTCTCAGAGATTTATCTTTATTTCTCAGTATCTAAACTAATGTTTATAATCTCTTCTTTGTAGGTGACTTTGATACCATGCAGAAAATTCTAGTTTTCTACTGCTCTTAATGTATAACAGGCCCAGAAATACAACCAAAGGCCTCAATAATCATTGCAATTAGTTTCAAGGTTGAATGCTCTATAAATGTTAGATTCTCAATAGGAGAAAAATCAGCACATCTAAATCAAATAAGACTTAGTATATGTATTATTCCCTGCTCTTACAGGAACATTAACTTTAAATCTTTTATAGTTTCACAATTCCATTATAAGCTCTATTCAAAAGGTACGGGGAAAATGTAGTTTAAAATTCAAATCACAATTGAATCTTCACTATTGCTTCTAACAGTAAAGTCAGCTATGGGCAGAGAGAAATCATTATTAAAAGATAACAACTATTACTAATCTCACCAATGAACAAAAGTTACATCTTATGAAAATTTTAGTTTTCTCTTTGGTTCATGAAGAGTTCTCAAAAGTAGCAGCTGATCTTTCTTTGACCAAATCATAATGTTTTCCCCATAAATTTTTATAGCAGTAATTTACAGACATTGTGTGTGGGAGGCTAAGAACATCTATTTTTTAGCAGAGTGAATATTTTAAATCACTCAGAATGGAATTCCTATTTAACTCTTTTCATAAGAAAAATGGTACATACATAGCTGGGATATTTCTATAAATTTCCTCTCCACTCTGATTATTGTTATATTTTTACAATACAAATATCCCAATTAGGTAAATTATTATGATTAACGTAAGCTTAAGTTATTGTGATAATATCTAGAAACTTTTCTCTTGTCTCTGACTTAACTTCCATTTTATACAGAGAATAAATACTTGTCAATCACAAATAGGTTAGAAAATGATCAAAATAAAAAAACAAACACACATTACTGGACAACATGTCAGTACTCTAGCAAGCAGATTGTTTTTCATGAATTTTATATAGAAAGAAAAAAATATCAATTATACCTTTTCTTTTAATGAAAATAAAATGACTCAGGAAAAAACCCTGCTGGGAACTTATGTTCATTTTTTTACCAGAAAGAGCAAACCGTTCCCCCCCTCCCCCCCATTAATCACCAGATCTAAAATTATTAAATCTCTTCAGAGGAAGAACAACAAAATATTCAGGTAGAAACATTACTTAAAATCCTTATAAGGCAAGACTCTCAGTATTTAAAAAAATTCTTTATAATTTTTCCCTACCTTGTGAAAATGTTTAAATAGTACATTGTAGTTATCTCAAAGCCCTAGATCTCTTTGAGAGGACCTCAGAAGGTTTATGGTAGAAAAAAACTAGATTCTGAAGAAACTGTCAACAGTTAATCAAAATACAATGACAGCACCATCATTCTGGCTACCAAACAATTTCCTTCAGAGAGCAATATAATTCTCAAAAGAAAACAATGGACAACATTAAGTTCTAAAGCATGTAAAAAAACTAAAGACTGTAGCTTGGACTGAAAGAATATTACAAATGAAGAGTTTTCAGTTTTCTGTCAACAGGCAATAAACACCCATAGTTATTTTTCTTATGCTTTCTTTAAGACTAATGGAAGTATAACAGTATAAAGCCTCCCTAAAAACACAAAAGCCTTGGAGCTTGAGATTTAGTCAACCTTTTCCCTAAAAATGAAGGAAATGTAATTCATACATATTTCTAAAGCTAAAGGTGAAAAAAAGTGAAACAATTAAATATAAACTATCTAATTATGATTCAAATAATTCCTTTTACAAACTTACCTTTAACCTGAAGCACTGACAATACAATGCTTAAAATTAAGCCAAATTTATTCTGGTCACTATCACCACAAGCTACACTAACAACCTTCTCACTGGAGGATAAAATCCATATAGTATTACAGCATCTCCCAATTACACTTGGAATCACACACTGAATAAGCTGTCTGCTCAGTGTTCTTTCACTTAAGCACTTCATGTGTGTGGGTGAGCCTGTGTTACGCAAAATAGGTAAACACTATATAATTCGAGATTCTATTGGCTGAAGTGAGAATTCACTTCTCTCTCACCTCCTCCTTAAGGAAGTCTGTGGCTCAAAAGGGAAGAAACGGAAGTAAGCAGGAAGCACAGAACAATTTTTAAAAGAGGCTTATTTTCGAGTTATGGAACAAGGTACTTCAAAAGGGACTATTCTATTTCTTAAAAAAGGCTGACTGAATTAACTATAAATGTCAGAAGTATAACAGATACTAAACTACCTTTTCATGACAGTGTAAGCCTATTTTAACAGATTGAGTGTAATACTCAATCTGTTAAGGAACACACCATTAAAAAAAACCAGAAGAATCAATACAATTCATATGTGAAGAAAGAGTGTCTTTTAGCACTCTCAAATGAATCAGACTCTTTGGGCTTTGTTATAAAACACTACATTATCCCAGGCATAATAACAGGTGAAAATTAAATCACATTTTCAATTGATCATGCTTATTTCCAGCTTTATATTTTAAAATAAAAGAAATCAGATTCATTTGGTACTCATAAACATGGAGAAATGATAGCAGTACCCAGGTGAGTTGGGATTGTACAAGCTTCATCGAAGAGCTACTGAAGGCACCATACTTCATGATTTTAGCTGCTCTTAGATTATCCTACCTGTAAACTTCTTTTGAAGAGTTCATTTGATATTCCAAATTCCCCCATACCTTCTCCTAAGAAAAGAAACGTGCTGTTTTCTTATAGTGAAAGGCTGTGCAAGGAACTAGTCTATTCCTTGACACAGCCAAAGGTGAACCTGCTTTGTGCTTAATTACATTTAAGATTTTTTAAAGCATGCTAAATTAAGTCACAAGAGTAAATGCTGGTTCGTACCTGTTCAATAAGCTGCATATGTAAACCATCTATACCATCTAGCCATTAAATTGATACTAGACTTGAATCTAGGGGTCAATGTTCTCTTATATAAAAATAGTTTTGGTGGTCCTAAGTCTAATAATACTTCGTTACCTCGTGCCTTGGCACAAAATGAACCACCCTCTACTTTATAGCAGCAAGTTTACTTCTGTTGTTTCTTGGCATTCCACAACTGTTTCACATCCCCTGAAACTGTTCTTCAGTAAATCTGCATAATATTTATTTTGCTTGTTCTACTAGCAGCAGGCCCGCTTAGGTTACTGTGACATAAATCTGTTCAGGTACCCTGCTTCTGTCCAATGTAGATACACATCCAGTCCAGGAAACATATCTATACAAATGATCTGGGCATATTCTAAGATTGTGCTGTTTGGTGAGGCTGCCTTGTCATGTGATTCTAGGCTGATGAAATTGCTCAAGAAGCCGGACATGACAGGTCCAATACTCATACTAAATAGAATGCAGTTGTGACTGACTCTCTAAGCCACAACACAACCTGAGAACCTGCCATTCTTTAGACCAACATATTGACTCTCTTATTATTGTGGGAGTGTATTTCTTGCTCAACTCCTAGGGCAACCGAGATGCTCATATGCTATCATGAGCTACCTTAATGATTAAAAAGAACATTAAGAGTATAAAAATTCTTTACGTAGTTCAAGCTCTGTTTATACAAAATAATCTCCCGAGGGAATATATTTTTCTTAAAGAGTTCTAAGAAGACATTAAAAACAAAACCTCTATGTTTTGTTTTCTAAGTGAGTATGATGAACTATTTTTATAATAGGACAAAGTCCCATTTTCATATGGGAGAGAAAGGCTAGAATTAAATTTCTAAGCTTTTCTTTCCCAATCTGAATTCTGACCACCTTTTTTTTTATAAAGAACTTTCTTTCTTTTTGCTTTTCATTTGTGCTTTATTTACAATGATGTCTGATTAATAACATCATGGAGGCCAGTCAAATACAAAAACAAAACTTTAAGTAGCTTTCTTGGTTGGTGGGAATCAGTTACCAAACTTTGGCAAATGAACCTGAATCTAAATGACGTTTCTCCTGCTCTTCCCCATAGCTGGCTTGGCTTACAGGTGTCTTAAAAGTTCCTTGTCTTCATCTATAATATTGTACAATGCTTGAAAGTCGGGCAATTATCTCAGTTGAGCTCAGAGACCAATTATAAACTCCCAATAACCTGAAGACATTTAAAAATCATTCCAGAAAACAAACAAACAAGCTAAACAAAACAAAATTCACTTACCTCACGATTTTAGGCCTTTTCAGATTTTTTTTCTTATTTTTTTTTAGTTGTAGCCTAGGTTTTGATTTCACCTTTGGACACAACTGACCTCTGAGAGCTTGTTTATTCTCCAATGATCTCTGAGCACTTCTAAGGATGTAATGAAGGACTCATTCCTCACAGTCCCTTTGCTTCTAGCCACACCCACAGCAGGTGTGTAAATTATTTCGTTCTTTAGTTCCACCTCACTGGTGACACTTAGGTCATGTTCCTCTAACCCATAAGGCAAACTCACATGGATGGCATTTGCTATTCTACAGTAAGTCTCTACTGAATATCCACATATGCTCAGTTTTTTACTTGCCAAATCCATCTAACTCCAATCCTTTTGAGGAAAAGGTACATTGCAGCCTAAGGTTTTTCAACAAGTCCTAATTTTCCCTTGTTGGGGGCAGGAAGAAGAAAAAAAATTACTGGTTTTACTGTATCATACAGTCACACTTTAAAGCTGGAGAGAACCTTAAAGAATATACAATTCAGTTTATTCATTTTTCCTTTCAATTCCCTCATTTTATAGGTGAGAAAAACCTATACCTAGAGAGGGTAAGTTATTTGATGAAGGTCATAGGGCTAAGCAGTGGTGCTAGTTAACAGATCTTTTGACTTCTACGTTAGTTTGTTTAATTAGTTTTGGAGGTGATACCACAAATGCTAAAAAACAGAGCAGTCAGCCAACAAGTAACGCAAACCTTGTATAATGTAAGTATTATCACATGAGATGGCCAAATATCCATCATTAGCTCTATTCCTTGTGCTGTGTTGTTATAATTTTATACTACAAAGAGAAAGCTGAAAACTAGACAAATAAAAATGATGATAGGCATAGCATGGAGATTTGTTTCTTTTGACTCACCAGACGGGCCACACCTCCCTGAATTGGCTGTTGACTTTCACTTTGTGATTTTGCTAACCTGGAATCTCTTTTAAACAAACCAAAGAAATCTAAGTATCAAAAGTACTACCATACATAACCCACAGAATGGGAAAAAATATATGCAAGTTACATATCTGATATAGATATAGCTATAGCTTGATACATATACAGAGGGTTTGAAAAATTATATACACATTTTAAGAAAGGAAAAACTATTAAAATTGTAATACTCAATATATACTGATAACAAAAGATGAGTACAAGTCACGCTTGACTTCTGCAATTACAAGAGGTGCTCAAAGTGGTTGCCATCAGCGTCCAGACACTTCTGATTACAACAAACTACTGCTTGAGCAATGTTGACCAATGTTTCCACTTGTATACATTTTTTAGAACCCCCAGCATACAAAGAACTCTTGCAATTAAATAAAAAAACTAACCCAATTAAAAATTGGTAATGGATCTTAACAGACATTTCTCCAAAGAAGATATACAAATGGTCAATAACAACATAAAAAAATGCTCAACATCATTAGCCATTAGAGAAATGCAAATCAAAACCACAATGAGATACCACCTCACACCCCAAAGACGGCTATAATCTAAAAGACAGATATTGACAAGTACTGGTAATGATGTAGAGAAGTTGGAATCCTCAGGTAGGAAAGTAAAATGGTGCAGCCACTTGGCAAAATAGTCTAACAGTTCCTCAAAAGATTAGACAACATTATCATACAATCCAGAAATTCCTCTCCTAGGTATATATATATATATATATATATATATATATATATATATATATATATATCTAAGAGAAATGAAAACTATGTCCATATAAAGACTTGCGTATGAATGTTCAAAGCAGCATTGGTCATAATAGTCAATAAGTGATGAAATAACCCAAATGTCCATCAACTGATGAATGAACAAAATGTGGTATACCCATACAGTGGGATATTTGGCAACAGAAATGGATAAAGTACTGACACATGCTACAACATGGATGGATGAACTTTGAAAACATTATGCCAAGTGAAAGAAGCCAGTCGCAAAGGACTACATGTTATACGATTCCACTTACATGAAATGTCCAGAATAGGCAAATCCAGAAACAGACAGACAGATTAGTAGTTTCCTAGGGCTAAGGTGGGTGGTGGGGACTGGAGGATTGCGTGTGTTTGTTGGGGGTGGGAGGTGGGGGAGTGGGGGTAGGGGGTGGTGATAGCTAAAAGCTATGGGGTTTCTTTTTCAGGTGATGAGAATGTTCTAAAACTGGTTGTGATGATGGTTGCACAACTCTGTGATTATACTAAAAACTGCTGAAGTGTACACTTTAAGTGGGTGAACTGTGTGGTATGTAAATTATGTCTCAATAAAGCTGTTATAATAAACAAATTAAAGCATTAACCACATTAGGAAAAAACCTGCCATAAATAAACTTGAGATCATTGGGTGCTGGCATACATCTGAAATTCAAATACTCATTTTATGAAGAAAAAAAGATCAGGAGAACTTATGTAACCTTAGAACTTGCATAAGTTTAAAAATTCTAGATATTGTAACTCCTATTTCTTCTAGAACCAGAAAAACTGAGGGAATAATCATTTTTCCAAAAGATATGTAAGTTTTCATAAACAATGTTGAAGACTTTCCCAAACCCACTGCTTTTTGTACCAGAAATCACAAAATTCACAATTAAGGTAGGGATTTTTAATCTCATATTCTGTTTCAATCTAGCTTTAACTGTAGACATGGGTTTTTGGTTTACGTTTTTGCTGACATCTTATATCACCTTCAATGAAAGAAACTGAGGCGTGTTTTCTCTAACACCAACCAATTCATCAATTCTCTGGCACCAACTGAATGTCTAACAATTCAATTCAATTCAGTTCAATACAATTCAATTCTGACACTACCTGGAGTTAGCTCAGATCCCACAAGTTAAACGGTTCAGTCCCACAAGACTACCCCACTTCAGATGCCAGTACAGGCCACTCCTACTTCTGACTGGCTATAAATTGGGGATTCCCATGCGCCACTCCTCATGTTCCATAATTTACTAGCACAGCTCACACAACTCAGAAAAACACTTTACTTAGGTTTTTCCAGTTTATTATAAAGGGAAATATTAGTTCACAGCTCGATTTGGCTAAATAGCTAAGAATAGTTTAAAAACTAATACTTCTAGATTACCAGATGATGATATCTCTCCACAACAGGATTATAAAAAGCCACACTTTCCCCAATATTCTAGATGAGTCCTTTCAATTAAATGTTTATTAATGACTTCTTCTAACAACAGCAATTGTGGGCTTCCCTGCAGTTGAATTAACTTAGATATTGGAGAAATTTTCAAACTGAAGGCTGTAGTCGCCCTGCTTTTAATTTTGTGCATCTAGAATCACTAATAATGCAATTACTAATCCAACAAATATTACTAAGCATTCACTACAATGCCTGAAGCTATTGGAATATTCAAGCTAATGTAGTATGTATGATTCCCTACATCAATTGCTTACTTATGGTTATAAAAAAGGGGGGGGGCATACATCAGTCAGCCTAACTGAAATCCATGTAAGACAGGTACCATATTAGAGCATAAGACCATAGGTACTGTAAGACTCCAACAAAAAGTGTTACTACTTTGGTGGAAGAGGAACCAGGGAAAGCTTCATAGAAAGAGTTGTATGAGTTGGACCCTGGGAGACAGACTAGATTTTGATAAGTGGGGAAAAGGCATTTCAGGTGTTAGGAACAACATACATAAAGATAAAAAAGGCAAGGGGGAAAAACCATATTGTGTGCTCAGGAAAGGGTAAGTTAGTAGGTTCCCTGGAATGAAGGGTCTGGTTAGGAGATCTATCAACAATAAGTCTGTGGAAATCAAGGACCATGTCTCTGTAAGCTCAGTAACTATCACCAAGCACCAAATAAATGTTTAATAACTGAATGAGATGCAGCTGAAAGGTTAAAAAAAAAAAGTGCCTGATATAGTGGGTCTCAAGAGCCAGGGTAGAGAGATCAAACTACTCTGGAGTTAATCAAAAGCTTTAAGCAAGGTTTCAGAAAAGAAAAGAAAACAAACATGTATTATCTATCCACTACGTAATAAGTACTAAGAACTTTACATTTGTTAAACTCAATCTTTACAACTGTCTTACGACAGATGAGGAAATCAGGCTAAATACAATAATTTGCTCAAGGTCATTTAGCCACTAAGCAGCAAAAGCTAAGATCTGAATTTATGCACCTGTCCTTTCCACCATTCTACACAGCGAAAGTCAATCAATCAAACCAGGGCCAGAAGATGTCTAGTAACAATGTCTAGGACAAAAATAATGTATCATGTCAAATTAAAATTTTTAGTCTGTTTGTTATTGCATTATGGTAAAATGGGTTTTTGCCAAATTTGGGTGGAATGTTGGATAGTCTGACTCAAAACATAGGCTGTGGTAGCCACATAAATTCACGTTGGGGATCCTTGGGAAGTCATTTCAAAGAAAGTTATCTTTCCCAACAGATGAAACTGATATAAGAGAAGTTAATCTGAAGATTGAGATGGAAATATTGGGTTGTCGGGAAAGTCATGATGCATTTTTGCAATGAAAAACATAGAAAAAATATGTCATGACTTTTCCGACAACCCAATACATGCCAAATGCATTAAGATAAGATGGATTATGTAAGCCATAGAAAGCCACAAAAGACATAGGCAGCATGGCTTCTTTTTCTAGTTACTGATTCTCTTCACGTCTTGGTAATTTTTTACAATTTATATAAGAAAATCTATATTGACAAATACACATGGCTGATGTGGGCTCCCTCAGCATTTGTGTACGTTATGTAATTTCTCCCAGAGGGAAGGCTCTCTATGGAAGGTAGGAGACCCCCGAAGTCACCAGAAAGGTTCCTTCCTTTTGCTCCGGTTGAATGGATCATGAACAGACCAGTCTCTTCATCTGAGACTGAGTGAGATGGAAGGCAAGTAAGCATGTAGAAGAAATAAGAAACTATATATAAAGCTAGAGGCTGCTTATTAAATAAACTACTTAAAACTTGGTCAGGCCAAAACTGATCAAAAGGAGTCTGTTTGATGTTGAATATGGTTTTCATATTTTCAGGTACTGAGAACCAGGACAAATTTGACTAAGGATGAATTTACCTTCTTTAGGGATAAGGAACTAGGTGGGATAGGCTGAAAGAAAACTAAAGAAAATCACTCATTCATTATGATTTTTAATATCTGTACACAAAAATATAAAACCTCACTTTAAAAACTTCCGTTCAGGGCCAGCTGAGTGGCGCATTGGTTAAGAGCTGGCTTGGGACACCAGCTCTGAGCAGCAGGACCCCAGTTCGGATCCCACATGAGGGCCAGTGACGCTGTACCCTCTACAGCTAAGATGGTGAACAACAGCTCAACCTGGAGCTGGGCTGCCATGAGTCGCCAGCGATGGCATAGGCTGCAGTGGGGCTGGCCGGCAGCGGGCTGAGCTTTCCTGAGCCACCATGAGTGGCTGTCCAATGGCCAGCGAGCAACTGCCTCACCCGGGAAAAGAGCAATGATAACACCAACATGGGCCAGTGAAGTGACGTCCTCCACAACTAGACTGAAGAACAAAAGGACAGCAACTTGTCTGTTCCCCTCACCCAATTCCCCAATAAAATCTTTAAAAAAAAAAAATTCAATTCAGTATAAACAAAAGTATGACAAAAATTATTGCTTCCTCTATATCTGGACAATAGAGGAAATCTCTTTACACTGTATTTTTTTCAACAATGAATACATTAACAAGACCAGAAAAAACATTCCCTTAAAGCACATTAATTTGCAAAACCCCAGGTTGTTATATAACCCTTTTGCTGATATTTATTAAACAATAAAACGGGAGAATAAAAGCACAAAACCTATTAAATTCCAAGCCATTAAGAGTTGATTCGAAAACTTTCCAAACAGACACAATTCTGTATAAATTTATTGGGAGACTATGCTTTAGGAGAATATGACATCACAGCAATGTTTTCTAAACAATGTTTAGTCAGTCAGGTTTTTAACATTGATGAGTATGGCTTGAATTGGAAGTGTATGTCTTCTAGAACTTTGTTGTGTTAAAAATATATACATTTAACATGGTTTTAATTGTTTTTCTAACTCTATTTCCAATGAGCCCTTAACTGCAACTGCCATTTTGCTGACTATGGTTCTTTTCCTTATTGCCAAAGGATTACTGTACCTGAAACTGGAACTAACCTGGAAAATCTAGGGTGTTGCCTCAGTAACATTTGGAAGTCAGAATTTAGTTTCCTCTAACTACATTTGTTAGGACTGACCACTAGACAGGAATTGATCCTTTTTTCAAACTGCTTCTCCACCTTAATTTATCTTTTTCCCAATCACCTCAGATAAAAATAAGCTCTTCCAATTCATGTAATTTAAAATCTACATTTTATACTCTTAGAACTAAAAGAGGGAATGCTATTAAATTGAGTTGCCTTTTAAGTTATTTCAGCTCATGCTAAGATTGTATAGATGAAAAGTAACCACTTTTGTTCACACTCAAAGCTGACAACCTATTTGTAACAAAATTGAGATACTAAGGAGTGTGTGTGTGGGGTGGGGGTAGTGGGGTGTAGTTTTAAAGCCCAGAAAAATAATACTGCCGTAAAATGAATTTTCTAAAATTGAGGTTAGCTCAGTAAACATTTATGGAGTTCCTACTATGGGTCAGGTACTGTGCTAGGAGTTGTAGATACAAAGATTAAGTAAGAAATATTCCTATCTTAACAGAGCTATTAAAATTGGGAAAAACATTTCTCCCTTATTTTTCTGAGATGTTATTTTTAATCATATAAGTCTTTTAAGCAAATATAGTTACACGATACATTTCTATGCTTTTAAGACTAAGTGATCAGATTTGCAAATGTACTTTCCAAAGTATTGTACACGTTTTAATTGCCACCAATACTTCTCTTTCTGTCCCACTAAAAAATAAAAATTTTTAAACATGACCTCAAAATTTCCTAAAATTTTACATTTTTCACCAAAGTTACAGACTAAGTTGAACTAATATGACATCTTTGAGGTTTTTTTTTTTTCATTCTTATTTTGCTTCTATTGTTTGCTATCTTTAATTATTTGTCCTGATTATGTCTCCGGCCTTTACTGGAGTTTTACTATAGAGTATATGATAGTATGTTTTAATTTCTATACATATCTTTGAGTTTCATACAGCTTACAATTCTCAGCAAAGATCTCTATTAATATTTTCACATACTAACATTTGTCAAAGCATTGGGTTTTATGTAAGCTAACATGATTATTTTTCATAATAGAAATAAATAAGATTCTAGTTAACATCTTGTTCCTTCTCTTTGAGGCCCTGACATAGATATAAAATTGCTGATATTTGGATGTGTAAGTTTGGTGGTTTGTTTTTTCTTAACCTTTGACCATAGAGCCTATCAATGAGTGTGTTTACTGAGCCAAGTATCTACAAAGACAAATAGCAAAGCTTCCTATTCATTCTAGCTAAATCAATAGGTTATTCACACATTTATTGAACACTTGCCACAAGCCCTCTTTTGGTATCAATAAAAAGCAATCTTATAATAAAGGTTTATTTTGTTTTTAAAAAAAGCCAGGGTTCTCAAATTCACTGTGTTCCTTTGCAACTCTTGCTTCACTTGCCTTCAACATTGTGTAGGTGGAAGAAAGAAATCAAGATATTCAGAACAAAATGTGAAGTCGAGGGAAATTTTTAGACAGCAATAAATTGTGAAAATGACTTAAACTTACTGCCAGAACAATCTTTTATAAAGAAATATAAATGTAAGTACTTTAATATGCCCTTGACATTAAATGAAAAAATACTAGGCTCATAAATTCAGATCTTATTTATTTAAACTAATTTGGGCTCTTTTTCAGATAAATAATACCTCAATAAACTGCAATTAATATCATATTCAAATAGGTTTTGTTTAATTGCTATTAATAGTTTTCTAAAAGGACAAATTCTTAGTAACTCATGAAATATCTTACTACCTTCTTTTGTGATTATGAAAATGGTCTTCAGTAAATATTTAAACTATTTATAAAATGTCTAAGACCACTCATTTGAAGTCACGGTATTTTGGAAAGTCTACTTTAAATGAACCATCCTATATACTCGTATTTGTAAAACTCACTAATACCTATATAAAAACTAAGCAAATAAATACATTGCTGATTCTAAAAAATGTAGAATACAGTCTACAATTGCTAATATTGCTGATCCACACAGTCACAGGAACTTCTTTAATTACTCTAATATTAGAAGATTAATCTAGCACCTTGTAAGGCAATGTATATACTATTAAGTTTTTATTCAAATCATACCTCCCTAGAAACAATGTAATTTTTGTTAAGAGTCTAAACTCTTATTTATACTGCTAAGAATTACTGTGGTGGCTGAAATATAAATCTCCTCATTTGATAAGTCCAAATAAGCTCCATTAATTTTGATTTTTAAGTTTTAAACCATATGTCTTTTCAATCCACAATTCAAATTCTTTCCAATGTTTCCCCAAATTTAAAGTGACATGGTTGTCCCTGTCTATGTCACATGTATCACATTTTGACAAAAATGAGACTGAATATATAATAAATGCTCAGTAAACAATAATTGTTTTAATGTTGTCACTACTTACCTGTAAAATAGTCTGATAATGTTTCATGACCCATTTTATATGGCTTTTCTGATAATCAGAAGTCTTTCCTTATCCCCTAAACTTTTATCCTTACATCCAACTATATAGTATAGTTTTGTATGACCTGTGCTATCTCCTATTAAAGCTGAAAACTCTTCAAGGGAAAAACTTTGTCTTGCTCATTTTGTAGCGCTTAATAATAATAAAAAAGATGTTAATATGTTTAAGTTAGATCTTATGGGGTCTTCACTTTAATTTGGTAGATGATAAAGCATAAATAGTTCTATGGTATCAAGAGTCTTAACTGATAGAAACACTATTTTAAGTGTATTTGTTTCCACAAGCGTAAATACACTAGGTCATAGAATTCAGTTCCAGAACCAAGATTAAAAACAGATTCTTCCTCATAGATGATTCTGGTTTTTCAAAGTTCACTCTCCTCAAGAACTCCTCCCTCCTCTAACTAAGTTCAAAGGCTACAAGACTTTACATTTTCTGCCTTTATGTTGTCTTAATATGAAGGAAATTTTTTTTTGGTCACAAACGAATAAGAATAAAAACACCAGCAATGGAAAAAAAGAAATTATAACTGGGGGGAGAGAATCATCTATAGAAGCTATAATAGTAACAAGATGTGCTTTTTCACTAAAGACTTAATTAAATGAGAGTTAGAGACTAAAGCTTACAAAATTAAGCAGATTCAACTATATACAGACTCTTACTACAAAGACATCAAAATACTAAAATCAAAGTTCCTATTGAAAAAGCAGCTAATAAAATTAAAATGCAAAAGACAACTCCTTGAGAAATTTAAACATCTTAAGACTTTTAAAAACAGGCAAATTATAATTTCAAAAGCGGTAATAGTTACATATCAGAAATTATTGATTTTAAGCACTCTATGTGGATACAACATGCCACTGGGCCCCCCCCCCCGAGTCATTCTGAAAATGTTTGGAAAAAGACTTAACAGGTTATGTACATAACAATAACTAAAGATACTTAAGAGTAATATAAAAGTAGCACTTTCACTTCTCAGGGATTTTGGTGACTTAACTGCTAACAAGAAAAACAAACAATGGACATAGATTAAATTGGAATTAAGATGTATATCCTTGTGCTTGTCAGATCATACTGAAATAAGCTTTTACCTGCATATTTTATATCTTCTACATTTTAAACACCAGGTGTGAGTGTTGAAATAGATAATATTCTTATGACCACAATGAGACCATTAATATGGAGTCTGTGTACAAGAGGATGAGATAAATTATTATTAGTTGAAATCAAGTAACAAGAATGGTTAAGAGATTTCTGGAGTCAGTCTGTCTCCTGGCACTGTCATTTAATAGCTGTGAGACTTGGACAAACTTCACTAAGGTTCAGTTTCCTTACCTATAAATCTAAGATAATAATAATATTAACATGTATGAAGTGCTTATCATAATAAGTGTCAGACATTTTACAAAGATCTTTATATATTAATTCTTTAACTACTAATAATGTTCTTAGGAGATAAATAATATCATCTGTTTTACAGATAAAGAAACTGATGCCCAGCTTACAGAAATTACCAGAGGTCACACAGCTATCTCGAATGGGAACCTGAGAAGTCTTGATTAAGAGTCTATACTTATAATCATTATAGTCTATTACCTTTCAATAATATAGTATTACCTACCTCAAAGGGTTGTTACGAAAATTAAATAGTAGCTCAATAAAGATTTACTGTTACAGTTCTTCTGATAGTCAATTTCTATTTACTGGAATATTTATTTATATTATCAATTATATAGAAATGATTATTTAGTATGGAAACTATTTCTTGTTAAACAGAATTTTTTAGAGAGGGGGATAATGCCGAAAATTAATTTTTATGAAGGGTAATAAATCACTCTTCAAAAACTTCTGTAGTCTGGTACTCTTCTTTTTTAAAGATTCTTATTGGGGAATTAGGGGAGGGGAACAGCGTTGGGGAATCGGGGAAGGGGAAAAGACAAGTTGATGTCCTTTTGTTCTTCAGTCTAGCCCATGTTGGTACTATCATTGCGCGCTTCCCGGCTGAGGCAGATCGGTCGCTGGCCATTGGACAGCTGCTCACAGAGGCTCAAGGTGGCTGCCTGCCACTCATGGTAGCTTACAGCAGCCCACTGCAGCCCCACTACAGCTTACAGCAGCCCAGCTCCAGGTCAAGCTGTTGTTCATCATCTTAGCTGTAGAGGGCACAGTGTCACTGGCCCTAATGTGGCTCGAGCAGGGGCCCTGCTGCTCAGAGCTCAGACTCCTAGGCCAACTCTTAACCAACGAGCCACTAAGCCGGCCCCTATAGTCTGATACTCTTGAGGCTCCTATGAGTTTGATCTTGAGATGGGAACTTGAGATACCTTTGAGACATCCATGGGGAAAGTGGGAAGCACTTATACGTACAGAAAACATAAACCTGGAAATCTTCAACATACAGATGAAATTACCGTACTTCCCCCGTTTCTAAAAACTGGGTACGTCTTATACAGTGGTTGTAGATTTTTTTTACTTGCATTTCCCGCTTTTTTTGCACTTGTTTTTGCGCTCATTGTTGTAGTTTTTTTACTTGCATTTCCTGCTTTTTCGCGCTTGTTGTCTTTGCGCTCATTGTTTCACACTTGTTACTGGTATATTACGGTAGGTTACATTTTGCCACATTCTGCCCAGAAATGGCTCAGAAAAGACTTTCATACAGTGCTGAATTCAAGTTAAAAGTGATCCACTTTGCAAAAGTGAATGGAAATCGTGCTGCTGAATGTAAGTTTGGTTCTCCTCCAACTGAGAAAACAATCCAAGACTGGCTACGGGAAGAAGAAACCCTACTGAAAACGCCACGGCAGAAGGAGGCCATGAGAGGCAATATATGAAGACAGTGATTCGTCATCAGACACAGATGAAGACAAGCTAATGACTGGGAGTTTTGACAGTGATGAGGAGTTGTATGAATTTTACGATGAATAAAACTTGAGTTCAGTAACTTTATGTAATACATTATTTTTCAAATTTCGGGCCCCAAAATTAAGGTGTGTCTTATACATGGGAGCATCTTATACATGGGGAAATACAGTACCTAGGGAAAGTGTATAGAGTAAGATAAGAGAGACTGACTAAGCAC
This sequence comes from Hipposideros armiger, assembly GCF_001890085.2. Lineage (NCBI taxonomy): Eukaryota > Metazoa > Chordata > Mammalia > Chiroptera > Hipposideridae > Hipposideros > Hipposideros armiger. Next base: position 5,414,613 of record NW_017731352.1, read on the forward strand.
TGAGGAATTAAAAAATTTAGTGATCTGAAAAGGCAGTAGAATCTCCTGAAATAAAAAAGTAACAGCATCAAGGTGCCAGTGTATGGTGTATGGTATCCCAGAAGTGAAGAAGAATTTTTTAAAAAGTGAGAAGCAATGTGGTCAACAATGTCAAATGCTGCTGAGAGGTCAGGTAAGATGAATACTGAAAAAGTGTTACTGGATATCACAATATGGAGATAATAAGTGATACCATTTTTACCATATTACAGTGGCATTAAATTGTCCTCCATAAGTTTCCTGAGGACAGGAACTGAATATTGTTTTTTTGTTTTCCTGTTCCTAATACAGCGCTTAACTTGCAATCAGAGGTATTAACCAAATGTTAACTAAATGACAATAAAAAGGCCTGAGACCCTAACCTAAACCTGGTAAAGATTCTATAGAAGAATAATATTCACAATGGGCTTTGTAGGATAAAAAGGCCTCAGCCGGGGGCATTTATTCCAGGCAATAGGAATAACATATGCAAATGTTCAAAACTGTTTTGAGAACAGTTAAGAATTTCATTATGGCTTAAGCATAGTAATGAAGAGAAGCTGAGGGAGAAGCTAGAGAGGTAAGTTAGGGCCAAAACTCCAACTATTTAAGTACTTTATAAGCCAAGATAGAATTTGGAACAGATTTTATAGGAAATGGGGAACCAGAGAAGGGAGTGACAAAACTACGTTTACTTTTTTCATATTCTCAAACTTGACAAACTAAACTTAGAATTCCACCCCCTGCTCCAATCTATTCTACCCCTAACCTTTCTGTTTCAGTAAATGGCACCACTATCAACCCAGTGATTGCTCATACTAGAAACCTAGAAGTCCATACCGCCTTGTCCCTCATCCTCCACAGCCTGTCCATCATCATGTCCTATCACTTCTAAAACATACTCAGCTTTCCCACCTCAGGCCTCTATTCAAGCTGTGCCCTCAGCCTGGAACAATACTGTCCTGCTCTTTGCCTAGCTGTCTCCTTCTCATTCTTGAGATAGCAGCTTAAGTGTTCAAGTGTTAAGAACTGCTTTCTCTGACCACCCAATATAATCCTATTATTTTCTCTCATAGCACTTTGTTCTGATTGGTTTTTAATACCTATCTCCATCCCTAGTCTGTGATTTTTGTTAGGAAGAAACTTCCTCATTTTGTTCTCTTAATGCCTGCACATTGTCTTCTACATATTAGACATTCAAGAAATACTGTTTGTTTTTAAAAAGAATTTTTAGGAAATAACTTTGAAAGCTGTATGGAGGATGTGTGAGGAGGAGGAGGATGTTAGAAACATGAGGAGACTAGTAGCAGCGAGATCAGATTTTAAAAAAACAGCCCAGGTGAAACATTAGGAAGAGCTTACCTTACCTAAAACGGTAGAAGCAGTACTTGAGAAACGTAACCAAGGCAGAACCAACAGGTTCATGACTTGGGCAGTGGGAGAGTGAAACATTAACTTCCAACAGGATTGAAGGAGGCAGAACAGATAAGGAAAGGAAAATAAAGAGGTCTTTTTGACCATGGCAAGTTTGAAGAAATTTTAGTCTAGGCAGCTGAAATTTTAAATGTGAAACATAGGAGGGAGGTCCTGGGCTGGAGACATATCTTCCCGTTTTTTCTCCTCTCCCAAACCAAATCAGGGTGCCAACCAGGAAAACAAAAATAACTTCCAATTTTTTAGCACCTACTTTATGCTTGACACTGTGCTGAGGGCAACACACACACACACACACACACACACACACACACACACGTTTTTGTTTTTTTTTCCCTTTTTCTTTCAAGAACCCTATTAGGACGGTATTCAGAACTTTGAGAGGCTAAGTAAACTGAGTCAGCTGCCAAAGGGAATAGAGCTGCTAATCAGTGGGGGAGGGATCTGAATCCAGGTTTTTTAAAATCAAAGCTTCTTTTTATTATACTACCTTACTTCTAACTTGAATGATCACCTATGAAGTTGGTTCTGGAAAGGGAAAAACAGCAAACTAAAGGAGGTATCAGACTGAGAAAATAGGTAATGAGTCTAGGAACAAGAGGATACAAAAAGAACAAGTTTAATGAAACTTGATGTAAAAGAGTTGAAGAGAAAGAAGTAGAGTTATGACTTAAAGACCTTCTAAGCCCAGAGGGAGCCTCAGACTGTCATGTACTTTTAAAAGTGTGGTCCATGGCACACAGCAGTAGCACATCTGGGAGCTCGTTTAAAATGTAGAATCCCAAGGCCCACCCATTACTGAATCAGAATATGCATCTTAATATGACCCCCCAGGTAATACATCAATATTTGAGAAGCACTGGTCTGATACTATTGGGTCATCAGTAAAGTCATGACATATTTTCCTATGTTTTTCGTTGCAAAAATATGTCATGACTTTTCTGACAACCCAATATTACACAGACGAAGACATTATTAACCAGGTTAAAAAACAGCTTGCTAGAGCTCAGGTTTCTTGTCTCAGTCGAGTATTTATTCTGCTTCATTATGGGACCTCCAAACAGATCTAGCATCACTTTGACTTCTCTAACCTGAAGTTTTTGCATTAGAAACATTCAGAATTTGGAATGAGTTTAAATCCAGTTTTCACTGGCCATTTTGGTTTCCACTTCATCTGGAATTTAAGTACCCTCATGAATTTTCTCCAATCATTTGTTTTTAACATCACATGTCGTAGTCCATTCAGGCTGCCATAACAGAAGACTATAGACTGGATGGCCTATAAACAGAGATTTATTCCTCACAGTTCTGGAGACTGGGAAGTTCAAGATCAAGGCACTAGCAGATCTGATGTCAGCTGAGGGCCCGTTTCCTGGCTCACCTTTTAGCTGCTGTGTCCTCACATGACAAATGGAGCAAGGGATTTCTCTGGGGTCCTTTATAAGGTCACTAATCTCATTCATGAGGGCTTGAGCCCTTATGACCTAATCACCCCCCAAAGGCATTTTACCTTTACCTCCAAATACCATCACATTGGGGGTTAAGTTTCAACATATGAATTTGGGCAGGGGTACACAAACATTCAGTCACATTCAGTCTATAGTAAGTACTACATGAAATAGAAACATGCTATCTATCCCTGATTACAAAGAATTCTTCAATTCACACAGTAAGTTTCAACCCTGAATGCTCAATGTGAAGAAACAGTAAAGACGCAGAAACGAGAGGCACTTTCTATAGGCAAATCATTTCAAGTCATGGAATCATGGAGCTGGAAGAGACCTTATGAGGTTGAGATGACAGATTTCATCTAGAATGCCAACCATATAGCTGCTGACCATGCTGTACCAAAAAAAGAGTCTGAAGCTGGTTTGGGGTCAGCTATTAGCCACATCTGACATGAGTTGGTTCCAAAAAGGGCTATTACATAGTTGCTGACCATTAAAGGTAACAAAATTACGTCAAATATATGAGGCACGTGCTAAATAAATGTACCAGAACTCTAGGTCTCTGACTTCTGGTATATTGGTTTTTATCCTGAGTCATACTGCTTCTCCTCTCTGATACATTCAATAAAAAATTAAAAAAAAATCCTTTTCATGTAATAGTTAATCAAAATCAAACCAAAATTTAACTGGGGATAAATAAGTCTTCAGAATTTACAAATCCAATAATAATGGCTTACATGTTTATGTAAGTACATTCAAAGATTTAAGTGAAGCCCACAACCTCTAAGTTGTATCATTATGATCAATGAACAATCTCTGACTCTGATTGTTTTCTGACCATTTTATTTCATGGTGAGTTTTTCCCATGTGACAATTCTTTAGAGTTTAGCCATGACTCAGGGCACCTAGATGCTATGAAGGAGCTTTCAATTTAAGAAGTGGGAGGAGAATGAGGGGGCATATTGAATCATTAACAGCCTACTCAGTTCTGAAACCTAGCAAATCCTTTTTGGAAGCCATTTTAAAGATAGCTTCAGGAGGTAATTCTGGTGAAAGCCTTAAGACTGGTCTGTAAGAGCTCAACTATATGCAAATAAAGTGGCATGCCATTTCTAACAGAGACAAAGAAGCTTCAGCAAATTGTGATTTTCTTTTTGTTGAATAAGTGTCAGTGATGAATTGAAGAAAAGGTCTGGGGTCACCGAAGACACAGATCTGTTCTACGTTGAACAGTTTAAGAGCCCCCCTCACAATTCATTGCCTTCTTGGTGAACTGATAGAGGACTAGTTCAGAAACTGAATCATCCCATTTTAAATAAAAATTACAGTAAGGCAATAAGTAAATTTAAAAAGCTTTCAGATACATGAAGTCTGTCTATAGCACTGTGGTTTTTAGTTAGAAGCAGCCAGTACTTTACAAAAGACACACATTTAACAAACACATTTGCTCATGAGTGATAAAGTTAACTAGTTTTGTAATTTGGATGTTTCGGTCCTGTGGTAAATTTAAAGTATGGTAGTAAGAAACAATTCGAAGAAAAATCCAATGTGTTTACTGTAGTCTGAAATGAAAGGAAATCAGCTTTTAGTGCTTCCAGTACATGCAGTCCATTAAATCTGGCATAAACCCTGAGGAACATGAAGTACTATGGACAGTATCTGCCTAGAACCAGGAACACAATACTTAGGTTCTGAAGAACCAACAAAGCACTTCCAACTGTTTTCACTAGTTGTTTAAAAAGAAAATTAAACTTAATTGTGCCTTCTATAGATTAAGCCAACCATGTTGAACACTGCAACGAGCATCTACCAACTAGCAAAATATCGGGGTCAATCACCTTGTAATTCATTTCATGGAAGGCAGCAGAAGTTATAAACTTCTTTACTACATTACTGATCTTTTTATCCTTTCCTCTTGACTATCAAAATGAATCTCAGCAGAAGTCCAGACACAGTTTTTCCCTAAGACCATTTACAATTAACCTAATATTACAGTGATGAGCAAGACCCTGTTTATTTGACACTTCTGGAAAATAACAAACACCAAGAGCTGAAAACACCTTTTGAAATTCCACTATGCTGTTAATTCCACAATCAAATTTTGCTAGTTTAGGGATAGGTTCTGGATAGATGAAAGATTAACTCATGAAGATTTCAAATCAATGAGTTTATTACTGTTTCCAACATTACTCAGTTCAAAAAGTATTGCATCCCATAGGTCACATAGTTATCTGCTAGTGTCTAGCTGGATGGACTACACCATCTCCCCACCAGAACACACACCAATAACAAGGGCAAGAAAAGATAAAAAGAAGCTACATAGGTAAGACACAAAAAGGAAAAGTTTTACACTTGCCCATTATATGTGACTTCTTCAAGGCCCTTAATTCATTCCAAGACTACATTACAAGTATACAAAATGGCAGACAAATGTGGAAAACACTGTGGAAGAGCAATGGGCACTATTATGAATAAGCTGGCAAAGGAAGATAAACAGAGCTAGCGGCAGGGTGATGAAGAGATGTAAATGAGAGAGATGAAGTGAGAGAGGCAAGGATGTGGAACAAAAGTATTTTGCAAAGCATAAACTGAAAAGAATAACCTGAAACCTGATGCTGCAAAAACGTATAGAGCTTAATACACTTAATTTTTAAATAATTCTTAATTATTGTTAATTATCATTACTGTCAATTCCAAAATTAAGTATATGCTTCACAGTGGTCATAATGTTTAAGTCAACATGAAATATAAGGTGCTTCTTTTGCAAAGCAACTTTTTTTTTGTTGAAATGGGAGCTGTATTATTATTACAATTCTCTACTTGACTTATAAATTTGCATCTTAGCTCATAAGGTCATGGCACTCTTAGATCCAAGTTACAAGAATTATCCATAGTCATGTTTACTATTTTGTGAGAGCCAATTTTTTCTTTCCTTCCTTTTCTTGCTCCCTCCCCTCCTCGCTTTCTCTACCTCCTCCGTCCTAAGTTATTTATTATTCCACAAAAATGGGAATGAAAACCAGATTCATAATCCTACCACCAAACCAACAGACTGAAAGCTATTTCTAAAATGAGTCACACATCAGTATGGTCACCATCATAGAATTTCAAAGTCCTTCACGAAATACTACTGCCATTTTTATTTTACAGATGAATCAAAAATAGCCTGTTAAGATTTTCAGAGTTAATGAAAGCCCAGGAATTAAACATGAGCTCTGTGTTCGTTAGCATTTAAAACACAAAGTAATCCAGCCTAACAGCTTAATCCTGATAATATGTGGAGTATATGAAGAAAGGGTCTGGCTACACACATACACATATATACATATATGTACACCAAAAGGACAAAAACTGAGTGAATTAAAGAACTAGAGTCCTAACAATTTTCTGAAAATGTTTAAAATAGGAAGCTTTGCTAAAGTATTCCTTATACAGTTATATATCTGTATTCTTAGTGCCACTATGCATTTTATTATGCAACAAAAGTTCACAAATTCTACTTCATTTCATTAAATTCTACATATTACTGGTTAAAAAATACAAAAGAAAACATTGTGCCCACCCATTATGCATAATTAACTAGAAAAAGAATGGTTTTCTTTATTCAATGTTATCACTGGAGTAAAAATCATTGAAGTAAGTTTAGTTTCTCAGGTTAAAAAACTTATTCCTATAAAAGATGATTCCTATTTTTAAAAAAAAATCATTCAAAGCCAGTAATCTCTCTATATATGTATATTGTCCTGTGAGTAGAAGATTAAAAAAATCTGTATTTATGGAGGGATTTTTGGGGTGGGGTAGGGTGGGGCTTTCAATCATTTGAAGGATGAGATCCAATTTTCTATAATTTAATAATACAGATTTTAAAACAGTTCTTTATGGGAACTCAGCATGTTCTTGAAACAACTATTAACCTGAGAATTGAAGCATGAATACAAGAAGACTCGAGCGCCAGATTTATCTAGCTAAAGGTGTGCTAGTTTTTCAGTTCCACAGTGTATGACACAGCAACAAGAAAGTTATACAATTTCATTACATTATAAATGCCATCCCTGTAATCCTGAATGCATGACACAAATGAAACTTACCTGCATGACTACTTAAGAGTACTTAAGTATTAAGAAATGTGCATGGTCTTGTTGTGGGTTTTAATGCATCAGACAGAACGTAAAACATCCAAACAAGTATAGTATCTTCTATATTAGTTACTCTCAGAGGTTAATATCCTTATTCTAAATGATGTTACAATTATCCAGAACATTATTAAAGCTCCTTTTTAGTCTATGGGTGAATTTGATTTTTAGAAACAGTAACTGCCTTTTCAGAGGATCTGATTTTTAGAAATAGCCTGATGCTGTTTCCAATTTTCTGTCAAATCCTTTCTGAGCATTATCTGAAAAATAAAATGAGATTATCATGTGACTAATACCCTCATTTTCCTTAAAAACAAGGAGCAAATATAAAGTATATATACCGGGGGTGCAGTGCCAAAAAAATGCATACACATGACTTGTATTCATCTTTTGTTATCAGTATATATTGAGTTATTACAATTTTAATACTTTTTCCCTTTCTTAAAATGTGTATACATTTTTTTTTGGCACCCTCTGTAGTAATGAGCTACCGTATTTTGCTGTGTATAATGCACTTCCATGTATAATGCACACCCACGTTTTTGGCCCAAGCTTTCAGAGAAAAAAATCTTTCACTTTAATTTTTTAATTCAAATTTTTGTTTGTTTACATTTAAGTAATTTTGTATTATAAAGGGATTTTAGCATTTATTTTTTAACATATTACGGTACAAGCAAGTTTATGTAACAAATAATTACAAAACACAAGAATAAATACAAGGTACAAGCAATTTTATGTACCGGTAACAAATTTACCATATTTACAGATCATAGAAGGCCAAGAACTCTTCGTCACTGCAAGTTTGTCTAAGTTCAACAAAACTGATTATTGTATTCCAGAGTATTATTTTGCATATGGATATCATTATTGATTTCTAGAGTTACACTTCCAACTCATAAGCATAAATAAAAGAATTAAAAACATTTATATAGATACAGAATTAGTACTACCCATGTATAATGTGCATCCTTATTTTTCCCCTCACAAATTTAGGCAAAAAAGTGTGCATCATACATGGCAAAATACAGTATTTCCATGTATGGCTATTAAACTGGCTTAGAAGGCAATTTAAAAAGTTCCAAAAATATTTTGAGTAATGCTAGTATTGTTAAAATATGTAGCTTCCAGGGTGACTAAAGTACTCTTATTTTAGATATGTATATAAAATAAATACCCTTACTTTAAAGCAAGGATGGACAACCAGGCCCTACACAACCTGGTCTCCTCTACCCTCCCTTTAGCTTTCTGACAAAATCTCCTGCTATACTCTCTCACTCTAACCCAGTCACACTGGACTTGTAGTTTCTTGCATTCTACTCAAGCTCCTGTCTCAGGGCCATTGTACTTGCTGTTCCCTCTGCCTTGACTGTCTTGCTAAGATTACCTGCAAGACTTACTCCCCTTACCTCCTTCAGGTCTTGACCCAAATATCTACCACTTTCTTAATGAGGTCATTTCTGCATCCTCCTTCCATCCCATACTCATATCACACATATTATTGCTTCCCCTTTTCTATTTTCATGTGTGTCTATGTGTAAAACTGTTCATTATTGAAATTTTCAAACACACAAAAGTACAGAGAATATAAGAAATCTTATGTAGCCATCATCTACCTACCTTCAACAGTTTTCAATATAACCAATCTTGTTTCATCTATTCTCCTTTCCACTCCAAATTATTTTAAATCGAAAATCCTGATATCATAATTTAATTCATAAATACATTATAACTCTAAAAAGTCAGGACTGTTTAAAAACAATTATCGCACCTAAAAAAATTAACTCCTTTATATCAAATATCAAGTCAATGTCAAAATTTCTCCCAAGTTTTCATAAATGTCTTTCTACAGTTAGTTTTGCTCAAAGCAGGGTCTAACTAAGGCCCATATTCCATTTGGTGGGTATGCCTCTTAAGTTTCTTTTAATCTTATAGTTCCCTCTCCCTCTCTTATTTCTAGCTATTTATTTCTTGAAGAAGCCAGGTCATTTGTCCTTAAAACATGAAACATTTTACTTATTTATTGATTATGTCTTGTTATTAGAATGTAAACACCATAAAGCGGGAATTTTAGTCTGTGTGGTATCTGCATCTAGACCAGTGCCTGACACGTAAAAAGAATCCAATAAATACTTACTGAATGAATATTTGGCATTCATGCCAAAAGTCCACTGCCCACCCAACAGCAGAAACTGCTAGTCACAGCACTCTTTCTTGCTGAGTCTGACCTAGGACTTCCAGTTTTCTGAACATAACATTCCAGGCAGCCACAGCGAAGCAGTCAAGATTTGGTACCCAAAGTGAAATTTGTTATCCCTGTGTTAGCCCCCTTCAAAATAAGTGCACTTCTATCTCCAAAACAGATTCAATACACCTTGTATGTTGAAACTGAGCTGAAGTTTAGCATAATAAATTACTGACTGTCGTTCTTGTCAAGTATGTTTAAACATTTCTTAGCTTATTTTACAATTTAGAGGAAAAAGCAAATTGCAGCCAAAATAATATAGAAAAAGAAGAAGAAGATGGTGGGAAACTGGGGATACTACATATTTTTAGAATTGCAGCATCCCAAGAGCTTCATTATAAAATAAAAATCAGCAATAATTTTTTTGAAAAGTAAATCATCTGTATATTGAATTAAAAACTTTAAACAAACAAACAAAAAAAACTTCAATAGTCAAGATTAACTGGGGGAGGACAAATGTCAGGATCTTCCCATTTATAGGCCCAGCAACATAATCTATTTTTCTGTAAATGGTATTTTGAGGTGTATAAAAAGTATTACAGGGGGGATACAAGGACTACTATGTAGAACCATATTTCTCTGACACAGAGTTTATTGTGGCAAAAAAAGTAAAAACTAAACAAAAAATCTTATACTATATTCTGAAAAAATAATCAGGTTTTCTTAGACTCATTTACAATTCATTTCTCTACCTGATGAAGCTCTTTTCCTCCAAGTTTATTTCTGAAGGAAGCTATGTTAATTCAAAGGCTCCAATCAGATGTTCATGTTTCTATTAGTACTTATTTCTATTTAAAAAGAAAAAATAATCAGATATTCCCTGACATTCACTCAAAAAATCTTGTGCTTTCTATTACTTGCAAATTCATTCAGCAATTAACAAAAATTATGTAGGACCTATTATGTGTAATATGTTAGGCAATTACTTTTAACCTTTGGAAGGGAAAATGATTAGAAGTGGTCTTTCAAGATAACAGAAAAAAGGCTAGTGGTAAAACTTGAAATTATATCTAGTTCTTTCAGTGACCAATATTTCTTGTTTTGAGGTTCCCACACATTAGTCTGAGGAAAATTTTCTCTGGCAGAGGTCAAAATTAAACAAAGAAAAACAACACTAAGCTGCCACTACCAGATGTGCAAAAAAAAAACCCCTCCAACAACCCAAATCCCTAGAAAGACTGATTTCTATTTACTTTTCCTGTGTAATCTATTTAGAGGGAATCTGAAAAAGATGGTTAGAAATCTATAAACAGAAAGTGCTAAGTGGAATTCACTGTTTATAGATGTTAGCTAGAATTTTGTCCTTTATATAATGTTGCCAGAACTCTTTAATACTGTACGCTTTAAAAACATCTTCATTGGGCTTCCTTCATTCTGTTGATTTTCTTTCTTCTTTCCACTGGCTCTTGAATTTGTTTTATTCCCCTCAATTACAAGACATAAATGTAACTTTTGGAATAACACAATTTTCCCAAAGGAACTCCTAGAACCATCTCAGTGCCACCATATACTTGTTATTATGAAGTTTTAACATATGTAGTTAAAATGTAATAAAATAATCCATAAGCCTTTCTGATTTCATAAATACTAAGATAGGTCCACATTGATGTGCCATGTAAGATGTATGTATGTGAGAATGTTAGAAAGATAAATGGTTTTCAGTTCTAAGTCTTTTAACTTAAAATCTTTCTCAGCTATAGAAGCTGCTGTCTGAAAACAGTTGTTCACAGAATAGGACTCCTGTAATCTTTATCATATGACCTACTGGACAACCACAACAAGGTATATCCTGAAATGACAGAACTCAATGTACAAGTGACATTTTGACAGCCTGAAAGGAAGCTGAAACAAAGTCAAATGGAAACTTACATAGGCTTTCCCCTGAATCTTGCCTCTGTACCATTCAGCAGTACTAGAGACCCAGCTCCTTGCCCTGTACGTTTCAGTCATTTCTTTTAAGGGGTCCCAAAGAAATCAGGGAATTTGCAATACCAGTTTTACAGGTCAACACTAACTTCTGCCTTTGGACTCCAGTGATTAAGCAAAGATATTGTTAGTAGCTTCCTTAAAGTAAAATGCCTCTGGTAAATTTGGTTTGTAAATGCTACAGAAAAATTTCAACATAACCAACTGTAAGATAACTTATATGGCAATTTTAATAAGAGCACAGATTCCACATCCCTCTCCCCCAAAATCTACCAGTAAGATACAATTTCCAGCTCACTTTTATTCGTCAATAAATACTACTATTATTATATTACAGCACTTCTATAACATTAATAAAAACCTAGATGAGTTTTCTCTTTAAAAGTCACAAATTTATTAGATGAGGCATTATAACCACTTCACTACATGCAACTTTCCATACATTTAACTTTAGTTTTATTTTCCAATTGTTTAAACTCAAGATATTTTATTAACATACTACAGAAAAGAAAAGGAATGTTTAGAGGACTGCGTGTGGGTAGGGGGTGGAAATATCAAAATAACAGATGTCTCACTTTCCTTTTCTGATGTAACCATCAGAATCTAAAATCTGGGGGCAACTATGTAATACAAAATTAAATTCAAAAGAATTTAGGATAAATGAAAGTATACACTGTTACTACAGTTCTGATCATTATTTATCTCAGGAAATAACTAGTAGGAATGATGCTTGATCCAAATTTTGGTACCTTCCAGTTTGGTTCAGCTACCAAAATAAACAAACTTGTCCTCAGAGTTAAGTATTTTCCTTCAGAAGAGGCTGTTGGTATAAATTATAAAACATAAGGAATTCATATGCTGTATTTGTACAATAAGGACAATGTTTTGAGAGCTGTAAATCTGATCACACTGAGAAAACATTTTCTGTTATAAAGAAAATATCATAAGCTGAAACAGAACTGTAGAAACTGAACATTCTTTGCAATTCAAAGATTTTAATTCATACTATGCAAACTAAATAAAAAATCCTTAGGTTTTTCCTCAATCATAAAAGTGATACATATTCAATGTAGAAAAAGACAAAGCCAGTTCTGAAACAAAAGATCAGCTATGAAAACAAAATAACATTTTGCAGAGTAAATACACAGCTTTTGAATCAAAACAAATAAGTGACCTTTTCACACAGTTAAAACTTCAGTCCTTAGCACAACCAAGCACCTATGGATAAATGCTCACTTAATAATTTGTTAGTATACTGTTGGATGATTACACGATGGTAAGGTTGTTGATGCTGTTAAAACCAAGACACATTTCCTTGTGTGTCGTGATTAAAATCTGTTAAACCTACATTTAAAAATCTCTGCCCTCCCACTTCCCGATCATTACTCTTCTGCCTTATAAGAGACCTGCACATACAAAAATAAAAGTAGATGGTGAGGTGTTTATGATTACAGTATTTTCCCCTCTCGGGGCCTTTTTAAAGTCCTTTGAGGTTCTAAGATTCAAACCCTATGTAAAAAGAGTGATTGTTTGAACTACCTAACAATTACCCAGACTTCTTTTAGACTTAAGTTAACCTATAAGTAAAATGAGTATCTTTAACTTTTCCACGGGGCATTGGAGAACCAGTTCCTACTCATAAATGCTTTCAGGTCCTCAGATACCAGGCGCGGTTGGAAGATCAAGCGTATCCATCAATTAGAGAGCTCTTCCGGGCCTCAGTTTACCCACTTACGGAAACGGGTGTATTAACTTGTTTCGTAGGGGGTCCGGAGGTGTAACTAATTAGTGTTTTTAAATGCTCCAAGATCCAGAGATGAAAGGAAATGCGAGAGACACTCAGAGATGATGACAATAATCATAACAATAAAAAGAATGACTAACTTCGAAGTCTGCGTTATGTAAGGAAGGAGAAAGAAGTTATCAGATTCGCACAAACAAAAGAAAAGCCCACCGCCCCCTTTGTTTCTTTCATTTCTCTCTTCCTCCCCGCCTCCGCGGAGCTCCCGATCCGCAGCAGGCGGCCGACGCGGGGTGCTGGGCTCGGACTTGGCCGCCGCGCGCCCCGCTCCCAGACGAGGGGGAGGGCGCGCCGGGCCGGCTCCTGACAAAGGCGCTTCCTCCAGCGAGGGCGCGGGATGCAGGCGCCGCAAACTCGGCTCCCGGCCGCCTCCGGCGCGGGGGCGCGCAGGCGAGCCGAAGGAGCCCGCCCGCCGCCCCGGGAAGCAGCCGAGGAAGTTGCGCGCCTGCCTAACCCGCACCCCTCGCCGACCCCGCCGCGACCCCGCCCGCGGGGCGCCGCGGACACTCACCGGACAATTGCTGGTGGCCAGAATCCCAGCACGACTCCGGGATCCGGGGCGAGGGGATGAAGTGTGCGTGTGTGGAGACAGCGAGCAGACAGCGCGGCGTTTCGTCTTCCTCGCCAGCCGGCCAAGCCCGGCAAGGGGAAGTTGGCCGCGGAGCCGAGCGCTGAGGAGCTGCGGGCGGAGGGAGAGGCGTGGGGCCCGCTTTGTGGTGCGCTCCCGGAGGGCTCGACGCAAATCCGAGCGCGCGGCAAGGCTGGTGTTGCTGGTGGAGGCGGCGGCGGCGGCGCCCCCCGACGGTTCCTCCGCCTCACACCGCCTCTGGGTCACTGACACACACTCGGAGGGAGAGGAGGGGACTAGCAAGAGGGCGGGGCCCGGGGAGGAGACAGGGCAGAGCCACAGCGGGAGGCGGGGCCACGGCGCCAAATGGTCTCTTGGGAGTTGTAGTTCTCTCACTGAAGAAAAAAAGGAATGCATTGTTGAGGATGCGTCCCGCTCGCTTTGCACTGCGCATGCTCGGGGGAGAGGCTCGGCGCCCACAGTTACTATGGTCACTGACACACTAAGGAAGAGAACGTGTTTAATGCTGCTGCTGGCTGAACAAGGCCCTTCTTGTATTATGGTGCTTGTATTAAGGATCCCGCCTTTAGCTAGTCTTTCCTACTTTGCTCTACCCCCAACTTCTAGCCTTACCATTCACAAGTGCCTAGTGAAATCTGACTTCCTCCTGATATTTCAGTCTTCCTTGCTGTTTCATTTTTATCCCACAAATCCTGAATCACAAATACCCATTTCCTTCCCTTCCTTCAAGCGAAAACTTTCTGCCTTAAATTCATGTTTTTTTGTTTGGGTTTTTTTATTACCTAAGACTTGCAGAAATATAGTGCTTCTAGTAACATAACAATTAGGTTACAAATTATTAGAAACAATAGTACCAGAATCCCATAGTTATTTCTTCAGTAAATCAGTCATATCTAACTTTAAGGCCAGAAAAAGTGAAGTTCAGGGTTAAGATCACTGTATTTTACTTGATCAGTATAAAATAATCCAGACTTTTTTAAGGCCTACAATTTTTAAGAAATACAAATTTCGTAAAGTGTAAATTCAAAAATAAGTGGAGAAGTTGAAAATGGTTTACTGTATATATTGGCAAACTTTCATTTGGCAATAAGAGAAGTCTGAACCAAGGTCTGAGTATGCTGTTGGGCTGGTCAGCTAAGTCAACACCCATACTGGTCATCTAGGTGTGAATAGGTGGTGGAGGAGGGTGGTGAAGGCAGGACACATTCCTGGATTTTCAGAGGACTAAAGTCAGCCTCTGTCAAACTCTTGGTTTTCCTTCTCTGCCTACCTAGAAACCTATACCCTGGAAGAAAAAAATTAATGCTTAGAAATCAGAAGCACATTTAGAGCAGGAAAAGTCAAGGTTTTAAAATAAGAGTCCCAGGATCCGAAATCCTTATGTTTGCAGACCACATAATTATTCATTCAAAAAACATGTATTGAGTATACAATGACCCAGGCACTTTATTAGGTCCCAGAAACAGCAATACAAGAATGTAAAAGAAACATTCCTCATTTTCAAAGTGCTTACTGTGCAGACTCAGTGTGATAAATATTATAATAAAAAAGTACACCAGATGCTTTGATACACAGCTACCCCAGACCCAGGCAAGGTCAGGAAATGCTTCGAAGAACGTTTGAACTTGAGGATGACAAGAAGTTAATGTGTTTGAGAAAGGGGAGGACAGAAGTGGGTGAGAGCATTGAGGGTAGAGGTGGATGGCAGCAAGAGTAAAGTACTAGAGGCATGAGACCAAAGAGTATTTTGGTTTAGCAGAGTTCAACATTGTTGATAGTAGAATGAGGTTGGGGAGAGGGGCAAGAGGAGACACAGAAAAGGTAGAGACAGCTTAGATCATGAAGAACCTAGTACAGCATGCTAAGGAATATGGACTCTTTTCTGGAAGCAATGGAAAGCCCTACCAGGATTATAAGCAGATAAAATTTTGATAAGATACGCATCTTAGAAATGCATTTTTAAAAAGATGAGAACCTGACTTAAGGCAGTGGCAGTAGCAGAAGACAGACTGAGGGTGATCAGACACTTTGAGGGATAGAATTAATAGAGCCTAGTGAGTATTTGCCTGTGTTTGGGAGTGAAGGGTGAAGGAAAGTTATCCATTATGATGCTTTTGGTTTCAAGCAGTAAAAAAGCCAGCTCTAACTGGCTTAACCAATAAGCCAATATTAACCATCTAGTCAAAAAGTCTCATGAAAAGGCAGGCTACAGGGGTGAATGATTGAACAGCCTGGTGATGTCTTTAAGGACATGTTTCTTTCTTGTTTCATTGCTTTTCCTTCCTTAGTATTAACTTTACGGTCAAATGACAGTTACCAACAATTCCTGTGGCTTTAAGTTTTGCCACTAGGTCCAAAAAGAGACAAAACCAGAGTCATTTTTGGAAACCCTTTTAGAAAGAAGAAAAAACTACTTTCCCAGAAACCTCAAGAATTGATTCATGTGTCCACATAAGCTAAAAATGGTGGCCAGGGAATGGCATGAGGCTAATTATCTTAGGACGAAGACATATGCCCTATCCCTAGACCCAAAGGAGTCAGCTTCCCACAAAGCTGTGATGAGGAGGTGTGGATATTCCTATGAAAGTTGAAGTGATTACTGCCCCCAAAAAGAAAGAGTTGAAGCTCAGAAGGAAGGTGGGGGACCACAATGTCTACTACAAGGAAAGAGAAGGTTGTCTCACAGATTTCCAGCTTATGTGATTATGAGTTAGTGATGCCATTCAGAGTTAGGGAATACAGGAGATTGAACAACTTTTGAGGAGGAATTTAATGAGTTCACTTTGGCTGTTGTTGAGTTCTAGATGTCTCTGGACATGTAGTGAAGAAGTGGAGTGGGCAGTTGTATATATACATGACTCTAGTGTTCTCAAGAGAGATCTGGGCTGCAGAAGATATAATTGGAATATATAGATGATAGTTGAAATTATGGGAATGGATGAGATCACCCAGGAAGAGTATGCACAGCAGAAATGGAAGAGTCAATAATAGCACTCTAGGGAACACCAGAGCTTAAGGAGTAAGCAGGAAGATCATGAAAATGCCTGGGAACTAGCAAGAGAACTAGGACATACAAAGAAGTAAGACAATTTTATTTATAACCAGGAGAAAAGTCATTCAATGTAAACAAAGCCAGAAATGATAGAGATGGTAGAATTAGCAGTCAACAACATTAAAACTGTTATGATAAATATGCTCCATATGCTGAAAGAGAGAAATTAAAGACATAAAACATGGAATTACTAGAAATTAAAATTACTTCTGAAATAAAAATTTCACTGAAGGGTTAACACCCAGAAGCAGATTAAGCACTCAGAAGAAAAGATTAGTAAACCTGAAGGCATAGCAGTAGAAATCTAGCTAAAATAAAGCACATGGAGAAAAAACTAAAAACACAAAAAGGAAAACAGAGCCTCAGTGATCTGTGGGATAATACTAAGTATTCTAAGATATGTGTAACTAGAGTTCCAGGTGAGAGAAGGGTGAGAGAGGGGTGATAGAAAAATGATTTGAAGTAGTACAGCTGAAAATTATTTCACATTTGATGAAAATTATAAACCCAGAGACTCAAGAAGCCCTAAGCACACACATATATGCACACTCACAAAACCACTGCAAAAGACACCATCATTAAATTGATGAAAACTAGTGATAAGAAGAAAATATTAAAAGCAACCAGTGAAAGGAAAAAAGGTATATTATGTATACAGAGAAACAAAGACAAAAATTCAGTAAACTAATCAGATACTCTGCAATGAAAGGGTATTTTTTAAGTGCTGAAAGCAGGAAAAAAATCCATCACATAGAATCCCATATTTAGAGAAAATATCTTTCAAAAATGAAGGCTAAAGAAAAAAAATGCTGAGTGAATTTTGCCATTAGAACTGCACTACAAGAAATATTAAAGCAACTTCTTGAGTATTAAAAAAACAATATCACCTGGAAACTTGGATTTATACTAAAGAATGATGAGTGCCAGAAATGGTAACTATATAAGTAAGAATAAAAGACTTTTCCCCTCATTACAAACATTTTTTAATTGATTATCTAAAGGAAAAATTATAGCATTGTATTATAGGGTTCATAACAAATGTAGGAGTAAAATTTTGACAATAGTTCAAAGGAGTGAAGGGGGCAATCATTAGAACTTACATGTGAAGTATTCTACTACAATAATATTTGAAAGTAAATTGTGATAAGTTAAAAATGCATATTCTAAACCTGATAAAAGCCATAAAAAAAACCAGATGTAGCTAATAAGTCAATAGTGGAGATAAAGTGAAACCCTAAAATAAATAAATAAATAAATACATAAATACATAAATATAACAAAAATTTTTAAAATGGCTAGAATGGAGAAACAGAAATATAGAAGAAATCTGAGTTCCTAATGACCATGGAGGTGACTAGAAGCTCCATATGGCTCTGGATTTTCTACCTTCTGACTTCTTTTAAGTGAGAGAAAAATAAACTTCTATCTTGCTTAAAGACATTTTTATTTTGTATTCTATGTTATCTATAGCTGAACCTAATCAGAACAGCCACAAGCCTATAAGTTTCATGAAATAGAGTATGTTTTTCAGCGTCAGATAGACCCACACATTACCCAGAATCTGGCCACATTGCCAGCAACTTCAACATAGTTCTGAGATTCATATATTTGTCATTAAAATTCCAGGGATAGATAGTCCATCTTTTGGATGAACATCATTTATTATTAATTTGATCAGTTTTCTTAAAGGAGAAAATATATGTAAAGTACTTAGTCCTTGGAATACAGCAAATTCTCAGTCAATATATAAACTTTGAAACTGAGCCACAATAATAAGATAGATATACCTCAATTTAGACATATGCTGGTACCCAAAGTGAAGGTGTAGAAAAGTTAGGTGTAAAAAATCAAAGTGGAATTCATTTACATATCAAAATCTGTGGATCTCTTCTTGAAATTATGACTTTACCTCCACCATACAGTTCTTCAAAATCTGCAGTCTTTTAAATTTAGGACCATTCAATCATGGAAAACGATTAAGCCTCTAATTACCATCTGCTCCATCTTCACATCTAGTTTAATACCTACATTTCCTTGACCAAAGCAGCTATCCTTCTGTTGCTTACTGCACTTTCAAATTTGTTATATTCAGCTATTTAGTCATTTTCGTAAGAAAGTGAATCTGGGGCACTAATAAGTTAGGTTTTTTTTGGATCTCTTAAATTATAAAATGGTTTTGATCTTAGGAAATTGCTCATTAAATTTCTGAAATTTTTTTTTTTTAAGCTGAGCCTTCCTGCCACTTGTTGACAGCTCAGTGGCAACTCAGCTCGGGCCAGGAATTGAACCGGCAACCCTGTTGCTCAGAGCTCGCACTCTTGAGCGAGCTCTTAACCAACTGAGCCACTTGGCCAGCCCTGCTCAGTAAATTTCAACAAGTTTCCTCCACCATCTGACTGTACAAAAATCAACTAAAACTCTGTTTCTACTCTCCTCTCAAACTTACATAAAAAAAGTATTCAAGATATGAAATAAGGAAAAATCACAATATTGATACCTTTCTCCAAAACCTCATGCAATAAATCTAATTTGCTAGTAAATGATGCAGAGAAAATTGGGCACACCAATCTTTTATTATGACTTGAAGAAACTGTTGCAAACTTCACTTTTCTCCTTTTATTGAAAATGTTTCATCTGCTACAAGTAAACGTATTTTTTCATGTTTAGTCCAGATTTCTCATATTTTATATTGACAAATGACTTATGTGCTAAAAGGTTTTGTTTGTTTGTTTGTTTGTTTGGCTTTTTCTAAAAGTTCAGACAGACTTCCCTTTGGGATCAGAAAACCCTAGGCTGCATATTGGACTCTTGCTGAGAGTAATAAAGGTGTGTGTGTGTTTGTGTGTTCATTTTAATATTCAGGTAATAAGTAGGGTTTTTTTCCCCCCTCAGAACGCCTACCTTTTAGCATTCCTTCACAAAATAAAATTATTATCTGCTAATGTCCTTGAAGTCTCCAAATAGCTCATAATCAACATGAAACATGCTCTTATTTTAAACCTGTGAATAGCACATAATTTGAAGGCCTGGGCTTTCACTCAAAAAATTGGTAGGCCCCAAATCCTGGCTCTGACATTTTAGATATACAGTATTTGAAAAATGTCAAAGACGAGCTAGTTAAGATTTTAATGTTTTAAAGGATTATGCTTGTACACCAAAGAATGCAACCTATGTATTATCAGTATTAGTGCAACCAACATGTATGCAAGCGGTCACTTCGGAACTTTAAAAAATAGTGCATAATGAGACAAGTGGGAAACTCATGAAGAGAAGATTTAGATTGTGTTCCCATCCCTATTGATTTATTTGCTCATAGAATAATGACTTATATTTTTGTATTTCAAATTTTTTCATCAAATACTTATTGAGTATATACTATGATGCCAGGCTATGGATACAAAGATTAATTTGTCATATTCCTAGCCTTCAAGAAGCTTATAATCAAGTGAATAGATAAGTGCAATACAATTTTATAGGCACATTTCTAGTATGTTTAGGGAATAGTGGAAATGTAGAGAAGGAAGTAATCAATTTTACAAGAGAAGTCAGAAAACTCTTCAAAGAGAAGGTGGTGGTTGAGCTGAGTCCTGAAAAACAAACAGGTGCATCCCAGGAGAGCCAGGGCGTTTCAATAGAGCTTGCACTGTAAGAAAAGGCATGGAAGAGCGAAACAGCTGGGCTTATTTAGAGAACTACAAGCAGTTCAGTATGGCCAGATCATAGGGTATGATGTGGGCACCCTGAATAATGAGGTTGATGAATTTCCAGGGATCAGATCACGGAAATCCATGTATGCCACACCATGCCAAGGAGTTTGGCAATCGAGGAACTGTTGAAAGATTCTAAACAGAGGAGTGATATAAATCTTATTTATGGTTGAGCACAGTGATCAGTTAAGAGCATATGCAATAATTCAGGTGAGACATGATGGGCAAACTAA
The DNA here is from genome assembly GCF_001890085.2 of Hipposideros armiger. Taxonomy (NCBI): domain Eukaryota; kingdom Metazoa; phylum Chordata; class Mammalia; order Chiroptera; family Hipposideridae; genus Hipposideros; species Hipposideros armiger. The sequence goes on from NW_017731352.1 coordinate 5,435,196, forward strand.
GTAGCTGTGGAGAATGACAAGAAAACAGACACCGATGACATTTAAGAGGTAGCATGAACAGGACTTCATTGCTGATTGTATGTGGGAGGTGAGGGAAAGAGGATGGAAGGATAATTTTGAGGTGTGTAATTGGGCATTATATATTGTAGTTATTGATTAATATAGAGGACACCAGAGGAGAAGAAACTTTGTGGAGAAGGATAATGAATTTCATTTTGGACAGTTGAGCTTGAAGTGAATGTGATGTTTATCCAGGAGGCATGAGATAAATATATTTTTTTTTAGATTTTTTTTTAATTGGGGAATTGGGGGATGGGAACAGTGCTGGGGAATTGGGGGAAGGGGAACAGACAAGTTGCTGTCGTTTTGTTCTTCAGTCTAG
>NW_017731352.1:5436587-5443980 GCF_001890085.2 Hipposideros armiger
TCTCTCTCTCTCTCTCTCTCTCTCTCTCTCTCTCTCTCTTTATTCTTTTTATCTCTCCTATTGTTTCTTTTTCTCTGTAGAACCCTGACTAAAACAGTACTTATCCCTTTTAACAGTTGAAGAAATTGAGGTTTAGAAGCCTGAAGTTACTGAATTACAAAATTGTGGATCCAGGATTCAAGTCCAGGTTGTCTGATCTCAGCGCTTGATCCTTTAGCACCAGGGGAAAAATCTTGAGGAATACCAACATGAAGGCCTGACAAGAGGAAGAAGAGGCATCCATGAAGGAACAGAAAAGAAGTAGAAAGAAAGCCATGATGCTGTTGAATAAACTCAAAAAGAGTCTGGAGGCTTTGGCTACAAATAAATGATAAAGATGTATTCAAGGGTCTTAGGGTTTGCAAACCAGATACACAACTAGGCAATATCCAGAGTATTCTGAAGAAAAAAAAAGTTAAGAGTTATTATAGTAAAAAGTACATTCTTGAGAAGAATCAGTGCTGCATTTTAGCCTTTGGATTCACCCAAGACAATTAATTGGATGTCAGGTGGTCTGGATACATGAGTCCTTCAGTGGGTAATCAGAGGGTTATTTGAAAGTCTAATATATGTCCAGGTATTGAGGCAGGACTGGAATGTTCAAAAGTTTAAGTTCCCTAGTTAGTTAAAGCAAGGATAGAATTGTTTCTTCATGCCTCAACCTGCCTGATTTTAGTAACTTTGCAGCATGACTATAGTGGCTCCTTTTATTTCTTCACTCTATTCTTCAATGCATTATCATGAAATCAAAAGGAGGAAAGTGTTTTAAAATGGGGAGGGTGGGTTAGATGAGGTTTGAAAGAGTCCATTGCATTTGGCAACTAAGAGGTCACTAGTGTTTTTTCCAAAGCAGTATTTTTTGGAGTAGTTCAATAATTGCAATACAAGGAAATAAGGAATTTAAAAATATTATTTTATCAAAAATGTTTATTTTCTTATTCAAGATTTTAAAATCTGGTAAAATATTAAAAAATTAGATCTGGGCCTAACCAATAAATTATTTAATGTTGAAGATCTAATGCTTTATGGATTCAGACCAGTTAAAAATTGTCATTAATATGGGATTCCAGATCTTCAAGATATTTTATTATTAATTACTGATTTTAATGGATACATTATTGAGGAATATATGTCTAAGGTTGCAGTCAGTTCAGTTTTTCAGATTAAGTTTCATGAGAAAAGGACAGTACCTATGACTGATATACAAGAAATGGGATTCTTTTTGCAAAATCAAAATATTCTTATGAAAATACAGTTGGTAAATGAGTGTCTCTTTTAATAAAATATCTTCTAAATCTAAGAGTCTGTGAAATAAAACCAACAGATGTGACAATGTTTTTCATCAACTTTTTTTCTTGCTTTTTCTCCACCATCCTTTTCCTAGTTTTTATTAATCTGTTCTTGTTTTCCTTATCTGCCCTGCCCCCTGTTTTATTCTTCTAATACTGTGGTTCTCAATTAGTAATGTCACCAGTCTCGTAGGGGACATTTAGTCATGTTTTGTGGAGGCATGTTTTGTTTTTCACAGTGACTGAGCACTACTATTGCTGTTTTATAGATAGGGACCAAGATTACTGCATAAAGGAGCACTGTCTCACTCAAAGCACCATTTGCATTGACTGGCTTGGTGGTTTTACATTCAAAATATCCACTGTTTCGATAGTTACCCTTAGATTTTTAACAGGGTATACTTATTTTAATAAAGTTTAAAGTTAACATTTTTAAGCAACTCCCAAACAATACAAGGAATCTAGAAAGATTCTGATCACACCCTGTCTGTCCACCTTCCATATTATTGTTGTTAGTATTTCTACCTTGTTTTTAACTCCCTAAAACTCAGTTGTCATCATTGTTTTATTGTTTTTTACAGTACATATGTATTTGTATTTGTGTGTCCACATCCTTATCAACCTTTATTATTTTCTATCACTTTCATTTTATCTCTCCTAGTGAGTGTGTAGTGTCCCATTGTAGTTTTTATTTACATTTCCTTGATGATTCATGAAATTAAGCAACTTTATAAGAATATTGGCCATTTGGAAATCCTTTCTTTGGTCTAATTTAAAATTTTGTCCAGTTTTCTATTATACTGTCTTTCTTTTTCTTATTAATTCATAGGAATTCTTCATATATTCCAGCTAAAAGTCCTTTATGAAATACATACATATTGACTATATTCTCTAACCCAACTAGTTTTTATGTAAGTTTCTCAACTTGGGATTCTCTTACCACAAAGATAGTGTAAATCCAGACTCCATACTCACCAATTCTTCAGCTTTTGGTTAGATTTTCATCAGAAGAATTTTTTTCTCTACTCAGAGCAGAAAACAAACTGCTTGCTATTTGTCCACTGTGATGGACAAAACTTTTCTAGCTGCATTTCACTGACTGTGCAGCTATTTGAAAGTCCTGACATTAGCAGGAGACTCGTTTCTCACCTCTGTACTGCAGGTCAAGGGCATATCTTCTGTCCCTATGTGTGCATTCAAACCCCTAAGGCTTAAATTCAGGTCTCTGGCTTTGGATCCCCTCCCCTGGACACAATATTTTCTTTTCCTTTTTCCCCCCTTGTCAACAGATACTTCTCTCTCTTTCTCTTAAGCTCAGCTATGTATTTCATTGTTGTTTCTGTTGTTATAGTTACCCAGCATATCTATGTATTTGTATCAGAAGAGATGGCTTCAATTAGCTCAGTCTGTCATGATGCAGGAACCTATTTTTCATTCATTTTTGAAAACTATTTTAAACACTTTGCCGTAACTATCTATATTTTTCTTTACTATAACTTTACATGGTTAGGGAATACTGGAAATCCAGGTTTGGGTGGGGAGAGGGTTTAAGGTAAAGTTATAGGCTATAAACTCACAATACTCATTTTAATTCTCCCTATTTCATCCCCTCAGCTGGATTGGTGCCCTATATATAACCCAATCCTTCCTAGTTACTTTTCTCTAGTTCTCTGAGTTACTTTCATAAGTAAAGTAGCAAGTTACTCCCTAAATGCCTCAGTTTTAAAAAATCTCGTTGTAGACCTAAGTATGGGAATCCTAGACTTTGCCAATAGAATTTTCCTATTTGAGCTCTGCCTTTCTGAGGATTGATTCCCAAACTGGTCCTGCTTTAATATTTTCTCATAATTCCCCCGTGTAGTTTCACATCCTGCCTTAATCATCTGTGTCTCCTCCTGCCTGTCCTGCCTCCACAGTTACTTCGCATAGATCAGTTTCTTCACAACCCCACCCCACTTTGTCACTGTACGAAGCTCCTAGACTCCAAATCTGAGTCACCACACGCCCCTTTCCAGTGTTACCAGCCCAGGCTTCTCTGCCCCCATCCTGTCTCTTCTCAGATAAAATCAGCATTGCACATTAGCAGAGATACAGTTCCGTCCATTTGATTAGGATTAGCCAGCCTGCAGTTTTTCAATTTATGAGAATATGTTTTTAAAATGCATTATTTTAAAATTTTTTTATTTTAGAAAATTTGAAAATATCCAGGAGAGAGAATAGTCTAATGAACCCCATGTACCCATCATCCAGCTTCAACAGTTTTCAAATCCTGCTAGATTTTGTTTTATCTCTACTCCACCACACCCACTGGTTTATTTTTAAATAATTCCAGATGCCATATACTGTACTTTCATCTGTATTTTTGTATGTGTCTCTTAAAAAGCGGGTATCTTTATTTTAAAAACATAGCTATAATGTAATTATCACACCTAAAGAAAACCCCTGAGTATTTCCCTAATAGCCTCAAATATCCAGACAGTTTTTATGAATTGGGACCCAAAAAAGGAATATACATGCCATTGGTTGTTATATCTCTTCAATCCCTCTCTCTTTAAGAAAGCTTTGTATTATGGAAATTTTCAAACATATACAAAGTAAGCAGAATAATATACATATTAAACACTTAGTTTCCACAATGATCAACAGTCTGTCATTCTTTATGAGCTATACCTTTACCCTCTCCCCAGTTTTCACTCCATTAATTTTTTACAGTTTTTTGAGGTCAAATGTACATATATTTAAATATATAAATCTTAGCTATACAGTTTTGACAAATGGATATACCAATGTAACCCACAACACTGTAATCATATAGGACATTTACACCTCCCTAAATAGTTCCCTTGTGCCTTTTACCCCTTGACAGCCAACTACTACTTTAATTTTTTTGTTTGTGTGTTTTACCTTAGATTAGTGCCTGCTGCAGAACATTGTGCTCTTATGTCCAGCTTCTCAGTACTATGTGTGTGAGATGCATTCATGTTGCTGGGTTAATTTGTTTCTTATAATTGCTATCTCTTCTACAATATGTTTATCCTTTCTCCTATTGATGGACATTTGGTTAATGCAAATTTTTGGTTATTGAGAATAAAGCTGCTATGAACATTCTTACATAAGACTTTCTGAGCATACTTAATTTTATTATTCTTGGGTAAATTTCTAGGAATGGAATTATTTGGTCAAGGGTAGGTTTATGTTTAACTTTATAAGAAATCACCAAACTTTTCCAAGATCGTTTTACTATTTTACATTCCCACCAGCAATGTGTGAAATTTCGAGTTGCTATATATTCTTGCCAACATTTGGTATTGTTAGTGCTTTAGTCTCTTTTAAGATGACTTTAGTCTCCAAGTCCTGTGTGTGTGTGTGTGTGTGTGTGTGTGTGTGTGTGTGTGTGTGTGTGTAGGAGGTTGTTGGTTTTTGTTGAAGAATCCAGGTCATTTGTCCAGTAGAATTTCTGGTCTGGATTTTGCTCATTGCATCCACATATGTTTCATATAGTCTTCTGTCCCTGAATTTTCTATAAATTGGTAGTTAGCTCTACAGACATAATCAGATTCAAGGTCAGTTTTATCAGGACTGTTCCAAAGGTGTTGCTGTGCACTTCCATTAGAAGATTTATAGTGATTTGTGTTCTTTTATTTGCCACTACAACTTTGGGATGGATTTCTAGAAATATGATTGTTGAATTAGAGGGTAAATACATATATAATTTCACTAGGTTTAATTTATAGGATTTTCAGGGGATTATTAAAAATATAATGTGCAGGTTAATGAGGTATTAGCCAGTTACAGTAATTTTTCCATATAGAAATGCATATGCATGCACAGTCAAATCTCATTATTCATAGCAGTTATGTTCTATAAAGTCACTGTGAACACTGAATTACAAATACTGAACTATTTATATGCTCCTGGAAGAAATATAGAATTAAGTTCCTGCGAGCATCTGGTCATGACATTTTAGTTAACTGGTTAATACATAACTTTGTTTCATGTGTACTTCTGTTTAAAGACACCTCATTTAACAAATATTGTTGATTCATTAACATTGAACTCACAGTCCACAACCCTCTAACTCGTGCCTGAATGAAGCTGATCCAACACACTTATTTTCTCCATAAGGCAACATCACAGTCTTCTTGCACTTAAGAACACTAGACGTCACTTCAGCACTACATTTGCTGACCATTTGAAACAATAAAATCACCAACAAAAAGGACAAAAATGTGAACAACAAGGCACTAAATGGATGCCAAAAAGGACATGTGTTTACAGTATTAGAGCTGAAACAAATGGCAGAGCTTTGCCTTGTTCAACCTCAGCTAGGAATGTGAGCGTCAGGTGACTCAAATTTCTGCTGTTCTACACATGTCCACGAATGACCCAAAAGGCACTATAAGTATTGATTTTTGGGTTTACAAATACGTTTTAGTGAGTAAGCAAATTCACAAATACATACTACATGGAAAATGGGGATAATATATCTATATATCTATATCTATCTATCTATCTATCTATCTATCTATCTATCTATCTAAAACGGGGTTCTCATCTCTCCCCAATCCACAGAAACTGGGCAACTAAAAAGAAGAATAAGGGGCCAGCCAAGTGGCTCAGTTGGTTAAGAGCTTGCTCAAGAGTTTGAGCTCTGAGCAACAGCGGTTTGATTCCCGGCCCAAGCTGAGCAGCTGATGAGCTGCCAATAGGTAGCAGGATGGCTCAGCTTAAAAAAAGAAGACTAAACTTCCTATTTTCAGCAAACTTCATGAGACTATATTTCCATGAGACTTGGGTTTGATGTGGTACCCTGCTCCTAGATATGTTACCAGATTTAAAGGTAAACATAACTCATTGTGATAGAAGAAGATATAAGTAAATTGGGTATTGGATATGCTCACCTAGGCAGAAGAACTCTGCCTAGGTGAGAAAGACAATATGATATGTAGAGGTGGAAATGAGATGAGGTCTAGAAACATAAATATAAAAGTGTCTAAGGAAACTAGCTAACAATCTGACTTGAAAGAAAGGCTGAAGGTTGTGTCCTTAATTAAGGCAGAGAATCCAGTTCTAAGATATTTCAGTGAGTGGGAAATGAGAGACATACTACCTAATGAGGATGTCTGGTTACTAGAAGAATCAATTGACTTGGGAGCTGAGAAGTAGAGATTGGATGCAAACAATTTCACCAATGAAAAGAAAAATAGTCCTGAATTTGACTTACGGGTGTATGTATGGGAAGCCATAGTAGGAACAGACCGATTGATTTCAGAATATGGGCAAAGGAAATTGCCTCAACCTGAGTGTGAACCTTAGAGAACAATTTGTTAAAAGTTTGAATAATTAATTTAGCAATATCAAATTAATATAAGAAATAAAACTGAATGCCTATGATTTACATGTTGACATACTCATAGATTTGATGCCCACCAAGGCCTCTGTAAATTGCTCTAGTACATTTTGCTCTAGTACATTTTGCTTTAGTACGTTTTGCTCTAGTACTAAGCAAATGCTGGAGTGAAGAACATGACCAGGGATACTACAGGAGATACATGAGATAAAAGCCATATCCACCAAATATTAGCATAACAATTTCTTACCTCTAACCCCTGGTACTATTCTCTTGGGAGGCAACAATAGAAAATATACCACCAGACTTTTACTTCAGACTCACCCTTAAAATTTCTTTCTAGGTCAGATTTCCAGCCTAAGATACTTCTTGGAGTCAAGTCACAGAGGCATTCCAGTGCTATCTTAGGACCCTTGATCACAAAACTTGTATCCCTATGCTCAGAGACTCCAGCCTTCTTCCCAATCTTAACCAGAATTCCTTTAAACTCCTTTATAATTCCATCTCCTAAGATGCTCTCATGATAACATGTCTGAAACCATGGGTTGCTCGCCTGGGTTCCCCTTTGTTTATTGGATATATTGCTTGCACTCACTGGTTTCTTTCTGGATTTAAAAATTTCAAAGACTATATCTAGGAAGTTAAAAAAAATCTCTTGATATACAGGGCAAAAAGGTGCTGGAAAAGCCCACAGTATTATATACTTTTTTTTTTT